>NC_143021.1:103212319-103417319 GCF_055824585.1 Amblyomma mixtum | reverse complement strand
TGTTAGCCCAACAGAAAGCACCAACATTTGTAGGGAACTGACGTAGACCGACGGTCATCCAAGGTAGCTGGGCTGTCCTCTAGCACATGCATTAGCAACGCGCTGCTTCAACGAGTTGCGAAAGTTATTGCTCACCTCTTTTTTTTTATTATTATTTATTGTACCCTCAGGGCCAAAGGCATTACAGAGGGGAGTGGGTTAATTAAGATAAAGAACAATGAATATAATACAGTGAAAACAGGTAGTACAAAATAAATTTTCTCCAGATAAACAACATTCAAAAAGCGTAAATAACATAAAATCAATGTACATAACACAGTGGAAACAGATATAACACATGATCAACTTCTTTCAGAATAAACAATGTTAGTTAATGCGTCGTGAAAGGTTTTGTTATCTGCAATGGCTGCAATATCGGGGGGAAGGCGGTTCCATTCCACAGATGTGCGAGGAAGATATGACTGAAAAGATGATTTGGTGTGGCATGTTGGGATGCCAACCTTGTGGCGGTGATCGATGCGACGTGAAATGTATTCTGGGGGTGATATGAAATAATCGTGAAGCGTAACGTGATGATATAGCTTGTGAAATAGTGTTAGGCGACCAATTTTACGGCGAGATTGTAACGGTGGGAGTGACACGTTAGATTTCATGGCTGTGATGCTTGCCGTACGGTTGTAATTTGAAAGAATGAAGCGAACGGAATTATTTTGGACTAGTTCCAAGGAATATGCAAGGTTATCATGTGTAGGGTCCCATATTGATGCTGCGTATTCTAGTTTAGGACGTATAAGTGTTTTATAGAGTATAAGCTTAAGAGATGAGGGAGCGGCTGAGAAATTGCGACGTAAGTACCCTAACATGCGGTTAGCGTTATTAATAACGTAGTCAATATGAATAGACCATGTTAAATTTTGAGTGATATGAATACCTAGGTACTTGTATGTTTTTACCCAATCAAGAGGAGTGCCGTTAAGATAATATGAAGGAAGAGCGTTAGGTGCACGGGAAACACGCAAAGCTTTACATTTATTAATGTTTAATTCCATATTCCATGTAGTGCACCAGTCTTACACCAAATTGAGGTCTGACTGGAGAGTGTCAGTATCGTTAAAGTTATTTATTTCCCGAAATATCACACAATCGTCAGCAAAAAGGTGAATGTTGGAAGATATGGCAGAAGGAAGGTCATTAATATAGATTAAGAATAGGAGTGGTCCCAGGACCGATCCCTGTGGAACACCAGATAGAACGTTAGCAATCGGTGAATTAGTGTTATTAGCATGCACAAATTGCCAACGGTTAAGAAGGAAAGATTGAATCCAGTCGAAGACGTTAGGATTGAGATTAAGATGGCTCAATTTATGTAGCAGTAATTTATGACAAACTTTATCAAAGGCTTTGGAAAAATCCAACAAAATGCAGTCAGCACAAGATGAGTTGTCAAGTATGCGGTATAGCTTATCAGTAAAGGCAAGTAATTGAGTTTCACACGAGTATGTTTGACGAAAACCATGTTGCGCAGGTGTGAAAAATGAATTCTCATCGAGAAAGGTAACGACATGCTTGACAATGATGTGTTCTAGTAATTTGCAGCATGTGCTAGTGAGCGAAATGGGACGAAAGTTTTGAGGGGAGTGCTTACCACCGGACTTGTGAAGTGGAACCACCTTCCCAATTTTCCAGTCGTTAGGAAGGCTTGCTGTGTCGAGTGACTGTTGAAAAAGTTTGGTTAGTATAACTGAACTATAAGCACAAGTATTTTTTAGAAATTTAGCGATAATCGCATCAGAACCAGGTGAAGAATCATTTTTCAAAGATTCAATTAATTTGGCTATGCCAGGTGGATCGATAGTTATAGGTGACATTGTCGGGAACCTGTGGTGCTGTATGTGAGGCAGATTTACGCTTGAAATGGAGGAAAAGCTTTCAACGAATGTGTTATTCAGCACGGAAGCACAAAGATCACTGGGGATAAGGTTACCGGAGGCATCTTGTAGTCTAATTAGTGGGTCGTTCTCAGGGTGTATAACGCGCCACAATTTCTTAACACTCGTTTTCAAAATAGTTGGTAATGTGGCAGACAAAAAGGTATTCTTTGTTCGTTTAATCGCGTTGACGTAAGCGTCGGAAGCAGACTTGTATTTGTATTTAACCATTGGTTAACGATACCACCGAAGTTAGCCGTGCTAACTGCAGGCAGGAGTTGTTTATACCTTACTATAGTGATGCTGCAATGGCGGCTACACGGAGAACAACGGATGTGATGGGAATGCGCAAAACGTGAGTTAGGAGAACCGCAAAGTGTCCGAACCTGGCGGCAAGCATCATAGGACGCAGTACTCGGAATATTTTTTCAGTCAATATAATTTGCTCTAAACCGGCTCAATAAAGAGAAATAAATGCCAGCCTGATAATTCCACGGTCCTCCTTCCCTGAGCATCCCCTCGATGTTCAACCTTCCCATTGGATGAACTCCGTCACGTGTATTCGCACGCTGGTGTCTTGCTCCTGCTTTGCTTTGACCGCAGCGTGGCCTTGTGGTTGTTGATTGTTTGTGTTGTCCAGTTTTGTGTGTCAAAGCCAGGCAATAAAGAAAAAAAAAAGAAAAGCGTGGCCTTGTGGTAGAGCATCCGCCTCGCATTCGGGAGGTGCTGGGTTCGATCCCCAGTGCCGCCGGGCACCCACCGGTTTCTTTAATGGGTACAAGATTTCCCCTGGCCTGGTGCTCGGCTCTTCTAGGGTGAAATGCTTGGGAAAAGGGTCTTAGACCAAACAGCTGCCTTGACGGATGAGTGATAAGTTCCCCCGCCAAGCAACCATAAGTCCGCCTCGTGCGGCATAAGCCCAATTTGTGGCCCTTTTTTTATGACTTCTCCCAAACGTACGCCCCTAAAGGAAGCCGAGCGCCAGGCCCGGGGACGCTTGTACCCTTTTGTACCGGTGGGTGCCCGGCGGTGGGTTTCGAACCACCCACCTCCCGCAGCCGAGACGGGCGCTCAAACCACTAGGCCACGACTCGTGGGGAATAACAATGCTAGGGGCGCACACAATCTTCACACTTCACGCCTCTTTCGTGCTGCTTCTAGTAGAGCTTCGTGTTCTCAGTACCTGTGCGCTACGGAGAGTGACTCCTGGACCAACACCGCGTAGGGGGAGCCATGCTCGAAAAGGAAGAGAACGACTCCGTTACATCAGACAGAGAGGACGTTACAGCTAGAATATTGAGGGACTTGCACATGCGCAATGCATACATGTTCAGCTTCATGGCTTTGAGTAAAACTATATAGGCGCCTTTTTGTTTCACAGGCTCTAAATTTTTAGCTGTGATTTTTATTCCCAAAGATGGTATTTCCGGCTTCATGACCCTCGAGTTCGTCAAATACAGTTTCTGGGAGCACAAATCTTCCTTACTACAGAGATTTAGAAGCATCGTAGCCACACAGGTGTTTTATTGTTTCGCCGAATAACAAACAGCCAACGGTATCCTCATCACTTAAGGCGAATGGGCGCACGTACAGGTAACCTAGTTTCTCAGTACACGCGGCTTTTTTCTTTGCAGTATGTAGGGCTCTAAGACATGCGAGGTACTGAAAAAAGCTGTGTTCGCAAAACCTGTAGCCTTTCAACAAAATATAGAAAACAACAATAAGCCAAATTAAGAAGCAGAAATGGAGTGATAAAAGGGAATAAAACTGCTCGCCAGGTTGGATAAGCACAGGTCTGGAGGATACTAGAAAGAGCACCCAGAGGTTTTAGTCCCGCGACCAACTTGTTAACAGCAATAGGTATGATGATTTCCCCTTTAGGGGTTCCACGAAGCGGGGACCAGCCTGTGTTGCATCTGCGTAGAGTACATGTCATAGGTTCTTGATATCGTGCTTGCCCTGGACAGTAAACCTCCTGTGACACCAGTCCGCGTGGGAAGCAGCAGACCGTGATTGAGACCAACAGCGAGGCCAGCGCCGACGACTGTGACGTTTAGAGGGATCCTCGAATTGCTAATGCAGTGAACAAAAAGGACGATATGCGGACAGAGGGCTGATCGGTACAGAACTTTAATAAAGCTTAATAAAATGACCTACCGAGTCGTTGTTCAAAGCTGTGCTAAAATCTCCAAAGTGACCAACAAAGATGTTAGTTTTAGCGCTGCCTTATCTAACGCCTTCTCATTTTGTTATTACACGATAGCGTTGAGCAGCAACCCTGGTGTCAGCGATTCGAGAAAAGCAGCCACCTGATTTCTAAGTCACATGACCTTGTGACGCCGTAAAATCCGGCCCAAGTGGATGTTAATTAAGAATTGGTTTCTTGAGGGCGCTCGGAAATAGCATCCTTGGTCTATTGAGACGCCCCGGTGGCTGTGTTTGCAACAGTTACCTTGAACAGCCTGAAACAGGCGCCTGTGTATAAGGCAGTACTTGCGTGGGACGGATTTGTAATGATAGCGAATTGTACTCTTTACGGTAGGAGAAGCGTTATGTAAAGGTGAAAGAAAGAAGGATATTCGTGTATCAGAAGTGACAGTGAAAGAGAACCCCAGGCCGCTGTTTTAACGTACTAACGATGTCGCGTCATACCCTCAGGGCGGAGCGTGTGTCCACTGAAGTTCTTTTCTTTTATACATCAGCCAGTGGGCTCTACAGGACGGAAGAACGGGGATAAATAATGGAGGCTCTGATGGCCTTAGGTAAGCTGCTGACTTGTAGGAATTGGAGAAGGGTCAAGTGTAAATCTATCTGTTCAGTACACTTCTGCGGACGTCGAACGTCGTGAAATCGGTCAGCGTTCGTAGTGGAACCCGCACTGTAGGACGCATTAAGTGAGCGCTGGGAACACACAGCGGTTGATGTGCCCTCCTCTGGCAGTGGTTTGGGACTGAAAGGAGATGCCCTCGACTCAGCGTGGCAAGCTCAGCGGAGACCAGCTACCAAGTGACAAGATGTTTTTAGTCGTTTGGTGCCCAGCTTTCGCCGGTCGCAAGACAGAGAATGGGTCGGAGCCAAAGGTTCACAAACAAAACAATTTTTATACAGCAATGAAATGACACAGAAGATTTCACAATCACTAGTATAAGCACATACAAAGTGATTAACAAAACAATGCAACTCGTGCATCGTTACACTCGAGAGAGAATACAATACAAAGGTGATGTTGCACCTAAACTGCACTAACACAAGAGAGACATTAACTAAGAAAACACAGTTTGTTCACCGGGCACTGCGACAGTCCGACGACCAGAGGTCCAAGACGATGCCGTCCTGCAGAGCGGCGCAGGCTGCCTCGTTGGTCCGTTGCTGGGCCAGTGGTGTTCTCCCAGGATTCAAGCGGGCGCGCTTCTACGAGGCTTAAATTGCGGTTTAGACTAGACTGACAGCGGTCAACACCCTTCTTATATAAGCTTGGTCCGCGTCTCTTTTTTCTACATTCCAAAGTAGGCGCGCACATACACCGCCGCGCGTCCTCATTGGTCAAAAGCCGGGAGTCGCCTCGAGGAGCTTCTGGTAATTTCTGGCGTGGCGCCACCGCCAACGTGCTAATGAAGGGGAGGAAACATGTCTTAGCACACGCAAGGCTACGCCCTTTTCGTCAACAACTCGTAGAAACGACTCCGACATGATACACAGTCCAAGCCGTGGCTGACTCATTTCCTCCGGCGAGCGGTGGTGGAGGGGAAGCCACGCACACACAAGGCTAGTCGCCCTCGAGGGGTTTCCTTCTCCCTCGTTTTACGACCGCGATGGCGAGATGCGTCCGCGCGGCGCTGATTTTGTTTCTTTTTTTTTCACAAAATGCGCCGAATTTTGCGGTATATGTTCAGATCAAACATGACGAATACAATAAAATTAACTTGTCACGTGAAAAGAAATTCGCAAGAGTTCTCTAATACGAAGACATTTTGTTTCAAGGAGCCGCTGCTTTGTTAATACCATCATTTCAGCTTGCCCTCAGTGGCAGCGTATCCTGACGTGATAAGGCCAATGGCTCAGAAATATCTTGCTTGCTTCATTGTTTAACCACTTTTTCCAAGAAAGCTTTTTGTCTGTTATAAACCTAAGCATAAAAACCCGACAGGAATAACGACCTTTGGGCATCTGACCTATACAGAGGACACACCAAAGGACGTGTGTGCCAAAACAAGGCCTTAAAGCAATGAGAGCGGCAGACTTTGAAGCCGCTGAAAAGTAACTCCGTATATCAACAAACAAAAAATAAGCACTGAAGTTAACGTGGCCCCAATAGGCAAGAGCACGGAGTGCAGCTTCGATTGAACCACTGGGTGAAAGAACTGGAAATGTTCTAGAAGTACAAGACTTTTTCTATGAAAAAAAATGGCTGAGGCTTAGCTAAGGTTAAGCCTAGTCAGATGCGAAGCATATTGATGGCTAGGCTTGGTAATACATGGCTTTTCTTGGTTGACGTTCATCCCGCTCTTCATCGGTCTCTGTGGCACGCTGAAGCTTTCGCTTCTCGTTCAAATCAGCCCTGCTTCTAGGCGGCATCCCAACACCTGGCCGCCTCGTAAGTGCCCGGAGAGCGAGGCAAGCTCAGCTTTATACCGCTGCTGTAGCGTCGCGTGGTCAGCTGCAGCGCCTCTGATGTGGAGCCTCCACCGCCGCGGCCGACCGCGCGAGCCGGCAGCCCATCTCTCCTCTGCTGTGACGTCATGTTGTCACGTGGTCAGCCGCTGCGCCTCTGATGTGGAGCCTCCACCGCCGCGGCCGACCGCGCGAGCCGGCAGCCCATCTCTCCTCTGCAGTGACGTCATGTTGTCCCGTGGTGTCACGTGGTCACGCTAAAGGTCAATGGTAGCTCCACCGCCGCGCTCGACGGGCTGTAGTGTAGCTCTAGTAATATGCTTCGCATAATAAAAGGGTGCACTTAAAGTGATCTTGATGCTTATTGCTCGGTACACTTTACGGGACAAGCACAATGAACTAGGCGAAGCCCTTGCACTCTTAAAATTGAGCTGCCAGCTGACACTTTCGCACTAGAGCAGCCGCAAAAAAAGCTGCAGTCTCGACCGCCTGCAGTCTAAGTATAAATCAGCGAACTGCAGTGTGAAAGCACAGTGTTGAATCGTCGGGCAAACTTCTGTGCGTATTGTCGTGGGTACGCTTATGCTGCAATCAACCTGTAGTTTTTGTTGATTGCCAATAATGAAATGCGCCAAAAACTCACCCACAAGAGAAGACAACACGACAGGGAGAGTGTGTGAGTTTTTTGGCGCCTTCTTTTGTTTACAGCGAACACTACAAACTCGCCCAAAAAGATGTTTTCAAGTTTTTGTGCTTTAAAATATAGTTTCGGTGTAGCTTGACTTGCGAGAGATGGGAAATTAATCGCAGCCGGCTTTTCATCTTAATGTGATCACTCTGGGTCGGTGGGATGGTACGCATCAGAGACAGCTTCATTCGCATCGCCAAGTAAGCCGGAAACATCGACAGTTTAGGCAGCGGGAGTGGCAGCTCTCGAAAGCTGAGCCATGGCAATGTTATCCAAGTAGAACTATATGATGTATAAGTTAGAAGCAGTTGACATTTTGGAGATGGAGGGATTTGGAGCACAGCTTCACTGTCATTTATTGTGTTTTCTTTAACCCAATAACCAAATTCTATTTGAGGTTTATTTATAGATGGTGTTACCCTAACTTGATCTTCCAGTTAAAAACATGTCTGAAAGGTTTTGGTTTCTGCTTTTATGGCCCTAATTTCTCGATTGGCAATTCGTTAACAAAGATCTTATTAGAAAAATGCTCTTTTTATAGACATACCTGTGAAACATAGAGATTATAAAGCATTTGTTATGAAATACTTTTTGATGTTCAGTGTAGGCTCCAAGAACACCTTTGCATCCAGGGTGACTTTGACGAACAATAAAAACAAGAAGACTAAGAAGAAGGCGAAGATCAACATCTTCACAGAATGTGTGGGCATGGAGAAAAAAACTTAATGAGGAGGGAGCGTCACGTGACATTTTAAAGCGCAGTAAAAAAAATTGGCTGTGACTTAGCTGAGATTAAGCCTGGATATCTCGAAGCGAAAAGCTGCGGCGAGGCAAAGGAGGTGGTGGTGGTGAAAACATTTATTCAAAATGGACAGGAGGTGTTTGGATCAGCCCGTAAGGGACCGATCCTTACAAACACTAGGTGGAGGTCCCTGGTTTGGGACCCCAGTGGCGGTAGCCGCCGCCCGGGTGCGTCCGACTAAGGCTTGTTGGGCCTGTAAGTCGTGGCAACCGAACAGCGTCGCTTCCCAGTCCTCCGTGGTTGGTTGGGGATGGGGGAAATGGCCGGGTTGGAGGGGCAGGCCCACACCATGTGATAGGTGTGCGAAGACACCGCACTACAGTGCGGGAAGTTGCCGCTAAGGAGGGGTCGAAATGTTTCAGGGCTGCCGGGCACAGCAATGTATTGGTGAGGAGGCGGAGAAGGAGCCGCTTCATCCGCCTTCTAGGGTAAAGGCGATGGCTATCTTGATAGTAGGTTGTCATATCTTTGAACGTATAGACCGGTTTAAAATCGGGTTCCTGATCAGGTGGGGAGGGGAAAACAGCCCGGTGAGAGAGCGCGCGGGCGGCTGCGTCTGCTGCCTCGTTTCCTGCCAACCCCTGATGAGCAGGGGCCCATATGAGGTAACGGTGTGCGGGGTCCGTATCCCGTATGCAATTTTGGTATATTCGATAGGCTAGGAAGGGAGTGCAGCCTTGTTCGACGTTCCGACAGGCCCTTCGCCAGTCGGTGATTATGTATTTTGAATTGGAATGTGAGGCCGCGAGAGCAATCGCGACCTCTTCTGCTTGTGTTGCACTGCGGGCTCTGAAAGTGAGGCCGTTAACTGTGTTGCTGTTGTGAACTACCGCGGCCGTGTACCATCCCCCGTGGTGAGGGCCGGAGGCGTCCACGTAGTATACGCCTGTTTTGTTGCCATAATATTGGGCTAACGCTTCCGCTCGTGCCAGGCGCCGACCATTATGGTCTTCATGTGACATGTTTGCTGGAAGAGGGCGCACGTGGCGGGCACGTCTCCACAGTTCCGGTATGGTGGCTGTAGGGGGTAGTGTGACAGCCGGGGTGGGAAAGGCTGCTCAGATTAGCGATGACGGCGGCAGGTGGCGCCACAGGACGCTGGTGTGCTTTGCGGCGGCGGATTTTGCGCCGGTGCAGGCGCAGGATGACGACAGTGCTACGCTTTTATTTGACCCCTTTGCTTTCGGTCCGCTAAACCATGTGTTTTGTAAATTCTGCATGTACTATCGCGCTCAATTAAGTTGAAACGCAAGAGATGTGGCAGGAGCTCATTTCTTGAAGCAGTGCGAGCACAGTAGTGCTTGAAACAGATGCCAGTATCTGTCCTTCCAAAGAACAAAGTGCACTGAATTTTGGTGCTAATTGGATGTTCTGTGTAATATTGCATTGATTTACTATAAAGCGAAAATCTCGGTTGGTTCACATCGGGCGCGTTGTAAGTCATATTGAGAGCAACTGTACATTCATATTTCCTCTCTTGACTTACGAAGTTTGGAATGTCCGCAGGCGTTACATGCTCTCTACAGTGTACTTTCTCAGCAGACGGAAGCAAGGAGTATTACCAGCATTACGCATTCTCGACAAGCATATAAGTGGGTGGTACCGCGTGTTGCGTGGTTTTCAAATCGAGTAAGAAATGTGGAGCATAACAAATAAAGAAAGTTCAACAGAGCAGAACAATGAACATGACAAGGTGCTAAGTTTATTTCAAGGAACAACATGAAAAAACTGTACACCAGCCTATTTAATTCCTGAGCTTCAGGTGCTTCTGGCGCTCCCTTTTGCAGCGCTTTGTCTTTGTTCAATTACTTTGTGAAGAAATGCAGCCTCTTGATCACAAAGAACTGAATAATTTTTGCTGTCAGCTCTTTGCAATGCACCTCATAGTTAACAAACTTGCTCAAGGTGTACACTGCTCAGAAATTGCATAAAATCATGAATGCTAAAAGTCTGAAGCTGCTGCGTAGAGAAGAACAGCGTGAAAGGTTCCTGTAGCACAAAAACAAGTTGGGCGAGCTCACTGCCTGGGTACAAAAGGCCTTCTTTGTCAAAGCGCTGAGTGAAAGAACTATGTCTTGCTCAGCCACGTCTTTGCTGATTGTCAAGGTTGAGGCACGTTGTTCACAAGACAAGACTTAATCAAGCTGCCAGCGCCATCAATATTCTAGCATGTCCTCTATAATTTCGCACATGTCAATAGTGCAATCACGCTCAGGTCCTGGTGACTCAAATAGCGCATTAAGAAGTTCTCCTGAGCAGTTCCCGAACTCAGGTGGGCGCGCAAGGTTATAAAAGCTCAGGCAATTTACTGTTAACAGAAACTGGCCAGGGTTGGGATGATCATTACTACCACAATACTGTCGGATGATGCCGAACAAATTTTGCCGAACCCCGAACCTCGGTACAAAGCACGTTCGTGCTTTTGACGCCATAACGAGCTTTTTCGGTACACTACATCACTCTGTGATCATGCATGAAATTCCAGCACTACAGAAACGCGAGAAGATCACACACGGAGCCAAACATTCAACCCACTTGGGAACGAAAGCAAGCGAATACAGCTGCGCCTGGCTTGGCAGCGCGTCGTCAGCGTCGTGCCGTGGCACACCAGCCGCACTGCAGCGCCCCTAGCGGCTCCGCCATGGATGGATGGATGGAAAAACTTTATTTTCGTCAGAGAGCATGTGTGGACGATTCCGTGTTAGATGGCCATCAACCCGTGGCTGACGGCGACCTGGGTGGCCCACTCCACGGCCCTGGTCTGGACGACCGGGTCTGAGCTGGCCAGCACGGCCTCCCACTGCTCGAGGGAAGGATCACGCATAATGTCCGCCGGTGGCGGTGCTATGCTACAGCTCCATAATACGTGGTCATAGGTTGCCAATTCGTGACACCATTTGCACTCCGGCTGAATGTCCGGGTAGATTTTGCTCAACACGTATGGGTTGAAGAAACATCTGGTCTGCAATCGGCGCCAGACGCATTCCTGCGCCTTCACCAATTGCTTGTCCGGGGGTGGGTAAATCCTCCGGTTAAGTCTGAAATGAGTAGTAATGTCATGAAAGGATACCAGCCCATCTCTCGTGGACCTTCCCGGGACGTCCGGCTCACCTACTCGGCTGACGAAACCTCGAGCATTCATGTGAGCCGTCTCGTTCCCAGGGTTCCCAGAGTGTGCAGGTACCCAGACAATTTCCGCCTCTGTAATCCCTCGCTCCGTGGCCCGATTCAACAACCGCGCCGCTGTGACAGATATTCTGCCCCTCGCCAAATTTCGGATGGCTGTTTTTGAATCGCTGAAGATCAGGTCAGCATTACTACTAGTCATAGCTAGTGCTATTGCCGCTTCCTCTGCAGTTTCTGGGGAGCGGGTTTTGACTGATCCAGAGGCGATCAAGTGGCCCCGCCCGTCCACCACCGCAATTGCAAATGCATCCTTGTTCTTATACTCGGCGACATCTACATAGACTGCCCCGTTGTACTTCCCGTACTTAGCATGTAAAGCTTTGGCTCTTGACTTCCTGCGGTCCTCGTGATGTATTGGATGCATGTTCTTGGGCAAAGGTTTTATGTACAAGCCCTTGTGCATTTCCCGCCTCACCTGAATTTTCGTGTCACCGGCTGGAACGGCAACTCCAATGCCGATCCTTTCCAATATGTCCCTCCCTGCTTTTGTTTTTGAAAGCCTACCGAGCTGCATAACCAAGTGCGCCTCCCGTAGTTCTTCTAGGGTGTTGTGCACCCCTAATCCCAGCAGCCTTTCGGTAGACGCATTCTGAGGCAACCCAAGGGCCGCTTTATACGCCTGCCTAATCATAGCCTCCACCTTTCCTTTTTCCGCCGCGTCCAGCTTCAAATAAGGCGTCGCATACACTATTCTACTGAGCACAAATGCCTGCACTAGCTTACACAAGTCTTTTTCCTTAACACCTCTCTTACGATTGGCGATTCTCCTGATTAGCCGCACGGTAGCATTGACCGTATTTTTAAGCCTTTGCAATGACTCGCTATTCTTCCTGTTAGTCTGCAGATACATACCCAGGATCCTGATCGTTTGGACCTCAGCGACCGGTACTCCCCCCACTCTCACCTCTAAAGGTGGTGGCGGCACATAGTGCCTCGCATGTATCCCTCTTGGTTTATCCCTCAGCACAAAAAGCTCGGACTTGGGCTGAGAACACGAGAGTTCTGCTTCCCCTGCTAGCTCCTCCACAATATCCACCGCCTGTTGTAGAGTTTCTTCCAACTGTGCGTCACTGCCTCTTGTTACCCATAGAGTAATGTCATCCGCATAAAATGTATGTTTAAGTCCCGATATCCCTTGCAGCCTGGGTGGTATCTTGATCAGGGCGAGATTAAATAGGAAGGGCGATAATACCGACCCTTGCGGTGTCCCCCTGCCCCCCAATGGGAAGGGATCCGATTTCATTTCTCCGACTACAATATCCGCAGTCCTACCCTCCAGAAACGATCTGATGTACCGGAAGGTTCTACCCCCCGGTCCTATGTCCGATAGGTTCCTCAATATTGCCTCATGGGTAACATTGTCAAAGGCCTTAGTGAGGTCGAGCCCCAAGATAGCCTTGGTGCCCGTGCCGTACCCAGGATCAACCACGTCTGTTTTGAGCTGTAACATGACATCCTGCGTCGATAAATTAGCCCTGAAGCCAATCATTGTTTCAGGTATCAACTCATTGTCCTCTACATAACCCTGAAGCCTGTTCAGGACTACATGCTCCATCAATTTGGCCAAGCACGACGTTAGCGAGATGGGACGCAGATTCTCAATGCAGAGCTTCTTCCCTGCTTTAGGAATAAATGTAATCCTAGCATGCTTCCACTCTGGCGGAATCTCCCCGGCCGCCCAAAATTTATTCATTAAATTCGTGAGTGCCCCCACTGACTTGAAATCCAGGTTCCTCAGCATTTTATTAGTAACCCCGTCCGGACCCGCTGCTGACGTGGTACGAAGCTGGCCCATTGCAAACTCTACCTCCGCCACCGTAAAGTCTGCATCCAATTCAAGGTTTTCCTTCCCCGAATAATCCGGCAAGCAACCGCCCGCCTCTCTGTTTATGTAACGACTTCGGAGTTCATGTATAAATTCCCCAATCGTGCCTTGATACCGATGCACTAACCTAGCCATTTGCCCCTTCTGCGCAGATTTGGTTGCCGCCGGGTCTAAAAGGTGCCTCAACAACTGCCATGTGTTTTTGCATCCGAATTGCCCATTCATCCGGTCACAAATCTGCCCCCACTGTTTGCACTGCAACTCCAATGTGTACGTTTCGATTTCTCGTTCTAGCTTGGCCATCTTCCTACGGAGGACACCATTATGCCTTTGTTTCCTCCACCTCCGAAGGAGACTCGCATGCGCTTCCCACATGTGTAACAATCTAGAGTCAGCCGTAAAGCCCTCCTCCTCCGTCGGAACCTCTTCTGTGGTACTCTTCACGGCCTGCTTGAGTGTGACAATCCAGGCTCCTAAGTCCTCGATTTCCCCGTTCACTGTGTCATTCCTGTATTGCCGAAATCGGTCCCAGTCCGTCACTCGAGTTCCTTGCACCGTGTCTTTGTGCTTAGCAGCACTAAATATCGTGGAAAGGATATAGTGATCACTTCCAAGTGGCTGTCCCGTGTTTACCCACTTTGCATCCCTGATACCATTCACAAATGTGAGGTCTGGAGAGGTGTCTATGCTCACGCTGTTGCCTATCCTGGTATGATCTAGCGGGCTGTTCAAGATCGTCCATCGCAGGTCCTGGGCAACCTGCCAAAGCTTATTTCCCTTCGGGCTGGCTCGGATGTAGCCCCACTCCGGATGAGGCGCATTGAAATCTCCCACCACGATGAGTTGAGACCTAGCCGCTAGCCGTTGCGTCTTTATCAGAAGGTCTGGCAAGCCCACCCCCTTATCTTTTGGAGAAGAGTACACATTAAGAACAAATAGACTCTTATCGTCCTTTCTTTTGGGCAAAATCTCCAGCAGGACGTAGTCCTCCCTGCTGCTATCTATGGTATTGATATATTTGTCGATGCTCGTAGCGTGTCCCACCAGGCATCGGATCCAGGATCACCGCCGCAATGCCGAAGGAGGAAGGAAACGTGGGCCGGAGACGGGGAGTAGGGGAAGTGAAGGAAAAACTGTATTCACATATTTACATTATTTACATAGAGCGGGACTGAGAATGGCTCTCAGTGGAAGGGGAACGTCTTCGTCAACCGTAGTCGACTGGAGCTAGCAGGCTTTTTTCGGCCACACTCACGGCCGAGTTAAATATCGTTCGGTTTCCCCAGATCCCTGGCTGGGGAATAATGGTCGACGAACACTGTCCAATCGGATGGACCGAAGGGACCTTCTTGTTACCACCCACGGCTGGGCAGGTGCGGGTTTTTCCACTCTCACGCAGCTGGTTGATGAGAGGAGGAGATGCCGACTCATCCAGCGCTGCGGGATAGGAATCTCCCGAAGTCCTCCAGCAGGTGAATGACTTGCTTCCCCGCCGATTGCCCAGAACGCGAGTCGGAGACACAGAATTCTTCAATTATCCGCCAGCGTGACCGGCGCCGGCCCGTCGCCTCCTCTGTGGTCGCTCGTACAATACCTCCCGCATTCCTGCTACACTAATCCGCTGAGGCTCGGAGGGGCATTCCAAGCATCCCACTTCCCACCGCCGTCGCGGGGTTGTCGGCCTCGATGAATGTTCACGGTAGCTGCTTGATCGGGCCCACGTGGTCCGAAGTGGACACAGGTGTGACGGGAACACACAAAGAGAGTTAAGGGGGGGGGGGGGGGGGTAGAAACACAACAGCACGTCCGCCGCCCGAAGAGGTCTCGTAGTGGTTGCAGC
Source organism: Amblyomma mixtum (assembly GCF_055824585.1). NCBI lineage: Eukaryota > Metazoa > Arthropoda > Arachnida > Ixodida > Ixodidae > Amblyomma > Amblyomma mixtum. The sequence goes on along the minus strand of NC_143021.1, from coordinate 103,402,439 downwards.
CAACGCTGCTGTGCGCAGAGACCTGGAGTTGTGTCCGTTCGACTTTTGGTCACAGCTGGGCCCAAAGGTTCTTCTTGCTTCGTTGACAACTGTAACGGTCTCAACCAGCAAGGTACACAGCCCAACAAGCAGAAAGCGCCAAAACCGACTTTAAGAACTGCCAAGCTGTTTTCGGTCGACAAAGTCTGTTTAGAGAAAATGAGCTGTCGCGTGAAATTTACGTCCTCCTCCGAAAGTTTCCAAGTTTGACCAAACCAGAATACACAGAGCTTGTTTAGCCAAAAGGGAAAAATTTCCTAAAATTTTTGGGGGGGTGCCGTAGCACGGTGTTTGTCACAGAAAGCCACCGCCCGTGAGAGCACAAAGGGAAGGTGGAGCTGCTGAACACACATACAAAACAGACAAGAAAAAATGATTCCCGCTAAAGCAAAAAAAAACAAAATACAAATTTGCATAGCGGATTATCGTCCGGGGAGTCAGGAAAGGGCATTACACGGGAAAGCTTCGGCTGAGGCCATCAGCGTTGCCATTACCTCGCAATTTACTGCAACGAATGTAAACTGAGTCCCGCAATGCCAAGCTCCAAAATTTCGCTCTCGTTTCGCATAGGAGAGTGATATGAACAAAAAACAAAAAACAAGCATTAAACTTAAGACGGGATTATTCCTCGAATCCGTCTGCAAACGGCGTTGCGATCAGAGAAATTTACTGCTTCCTATTCTTCAGCCGCCCCCTTCGCGGCCTTGGTCGGATTGCCGCTCTAGCAGGTGCAACAGGACACAAGGCTAGGAACTTCCGCTTGGGACCTTGCACTGTTCTTCGTCCAAGTCTCGCGGTTCTGAAGTTTAGCTGACGCTCAGAAAGCAGAATGCGAGAAGGGAGCGAACGAGTGCGAATGCCGTGCCAGCGAATCTGCCTCTCTCGGATTGGGTTCGCGCGTTGCGTCCCCTTAGCTTGTGTTCCCTTCAAGCGGCGCGTGCGAACTCTTGAGCGCTGAGGTGCCAAATTGGGGCGGGTAACCGGTTGTCCGGTTTTCTGTGCAGCAGTCAACATGAGGCGCACTTTCCCCTTCATTAACATTCCCCGTTTGGCCACCTCTATACGCTGCCGCTCTGTGGAAACCCTCGCTGTTGGTTTGCGGGGCGCGTCACTAGCCATTGCGGAACCGTCACAGGTTAAGACGTCGGCGTTCGCCTCTTTTCCAATTTGTGATCCAGCCTGCTCTGGCTCACTACCGTGAGAGTTTATAAGGGTTACGGGGTCACGTTTGCCCTCTTCACCCGCGTGCTCTGCTGGCGCTGCGAATTCTGGAGCCTTCGAACTGGTGAGGACCTGCGCAGCGTTATCTCCAAGACTAAGGCCCTTTTCTTTGGGCAGCCTATCCAAGCGATTTGGGAAAATCGAGGGATGCTGCATAGGCAGGTCTTGGGAGACGGCTGCCTCGGTCAGACGCAGCTCGAGCGGGCTCTCGATCGCGACGCGGGCAGTAAGTTGGTCGTGTTGGATACCTTTCCTATCCTTATACTGGCGGTACAGCAGGCCAGAACGGAGCTGGAAAGGTATGTTCTTCCGTGACACACCTATGTCACTTTGGTGACTCAAGTTGCGTAGAGATTGGTCTTTCTCTTGCTCAGCGGTGAACGTTTCTCTGTCCACACGAAGGAGTTCGAGAAAGCCATCTGAGTGGGGCAACACTAGATTGGAATTCAATTCCTCACCTAGCTCCAGGTCATCACTTGCGCCTGATTCGGAAGACTCACTATAGCTTGCACTACTTTCGGTGCTCTTAACCCCTGTGCTAGAAGTGAGTAAGTCCTGGGCTGGCTCGCCGTTAGGTAACGCGGAGCCGTCACAGTTTAAGTCGCCGGCGTCCGTTTCATCGCCTGTCTTTACTAGAGCCGGCTCTGGCTCACCACTGTGAGAATTTATAGGCTTCGGGCTTACAGGTTCAGGTTTGCCCTCTTCAACCACGTGCTCTGCTGGCGCCGCGACCTCACGAGCCTTCGAAATGGTAAGGACCTTCGCAGCGTTATCTCCAAAACAAAGGCCTTTTTCTTGGGGCAGCATATCCAAGCGATTAGGGAAAATCGAGGGATGCTGCTTAGGCAGGTTTTGGGATACGGCTGCCTCGGTCAGACGCACCCCGAGCGGGCTCTCGATCGCGACGCAGGCAATTGGCAAAGACACGCAGTTTTCATTGACGCATAACTCGTTTGCGGGTGTTCGGTCGCGAGCGGCTGTCGTTCCCTTATCGCTGAACTGATCTTTGTTTCCAAGCAGCGATGAGGCGCATTCCTCGCTTACAGTAGAACTTGCAGTTGCCGCTGTCAGCGCGCGACTGCTTTCTGGAGGACTACCTTTTTGCGCTGCGCCTACGCCTTTCTGGGTTGAAAGGGAAATCTGCGCGGTATCGCGCTTTTCAGCTAACGCCGCGCTCTGGCTTGGAGCTCCACAGTCGCTGTCAGGTGACTGACAACGACGCTCTGTGCCGTAGATTATTGCGTCAACTTCCCGACTGCCACTGTTCTTCTGAGCAACTACATTGTGCGTAGCTGACCAAGCGAGGCTCTTTGGCTGGTCACTGACGCACTGACGGGAGCGCGGCCCGCTGCTATCAATTCGGCTTTTAGACTCGGTCTGTACGCGAATTCCGAAGTAACGGAAGAGGGCACTTTTGGCTTTGTCGTAGTTTCTGGCATCCTCATCGGACAGTCGCGCTAATACGGCGCTGACATCGCAAGGAAGGATGGCCAGCAACATCATTGACCATTCGCCCTGATCTAGTTCTTCCTCCGCACATACCTGTTCAAAATTCGCGAGGAATGTTCTGAAGCTCTCGCCTCTCTGAAAAGTCCGCAACCGATCTCGGGCCCTTCGCTGTCTGAGAAACTGAGTCGTACGTATGAGCTCCTGCTGTTCTTGTTTACGTAGTTCCTCGAGCTCAGCGAGTCTCTTACGGCATTGCTCCTGCCATTCTTTTTCAACCCTCTCGGCCTCCTTTTTAGCGGCTTCCTTGCGGTAAAGGCGTTCTTTTTCAATCCTGTCGGCCTCCTCCTTGCGTTCCTTTTCAACCCTGTCGGCCTCCTCCTTAGCGTTCCTGATTCCCTCCTGAATGACTTCCCAGGTCTCCAAAATTTTGTCTCCCTCCTTAGCACCACATTCCTTAATAGCCTCAATCAGCTGCGGCTTTCTGTGACTCTTCCTGGCCTCAATCAGCTGCGGCTTTCTGTGACTCTTCCTGGCCTCAATACCCAGCTTTTCACACAGCAACATCAACTCTGGCTTCTTTAGCTTGCTCAAATCCATGGCAACTTCCGAACGAGGACTTTCAAAAATAAGCTGCTACGTGAAATGCTTAAGCGAGCACGTGCAGAAAAACAATCTACAGGTAGTGATAAATTTCCAGAGTTATCAAGCCTGGCAGATTCTTAAAGAAAGTCAAGCGCTCACCACTGCTGAAGCCAGGACCAAGCGTGGAAGATCCCGCCGCTGCCAACCAGTTGATATATTTGTCGATGCTAGAAGCGTGTCCCACCAGGCATCGGGTCCAGGATCACCGCCGCAATGCCGAAGGAGGAAGGAAACGTGGGCCGGAGACGGGGAGTAGGGGAAGTGAAGGAAAAAACTGTATTCACATATTTACAATATTTACAAGAGCGGGACTGAGAATGGCTCTCAGTGGAAGGGCAACGTCTTCGTCAACCGTAGTCGACTGGAGCTAGGAGGCTTTTTTCGGCCACACTCACGGCCGAGTTAAATATCGTTCGGTTTCCCCAGATCCCTGGCTGGGGAATAATGGTCGACGAATACTGTCCAGTCGGATGGACCGAAGGGACCTTCTTGTTACCACCCACGGCTGGGCAGGTGCGGGTTTTTTCACTCTCACGCAGCTGGTTGATGAGAGGAGGAGATGCCGACTCATCCAGCGCTGCGGGATAGGAATCTCCCGAAGTCCTCCAGCAGGTGAATGACTTGCTTCCCCGCCGATTGCCCAGAACGCGAGTCGGAGACACAGAATTCTTCAATTATCCGCCAGCGTGACCGGCGCCGGCCCGTCGCCTCCTCTGTGGTCGCTCGTACAATACCTCCCGCATTCCTGCTACACTAATCCGCTGAGGCTCGGAGGGGCATTCCAAGCATCCCACTTCCCACCGCCGTCGCGGGGTTGTCGGCCTCGATGAATGTTCACGGTAGCTGCTTGATCGGGCCCACGTGGTCCGAAGTGGACACAGGTGTGACGGGAACACACAAAGAGAGTTAAGGGGGGGGGGGGGGGTAGAAACACAACAGTATGCTGAATCACTGTGGTGTTGCGATGGACTAACACGGCCGTGAAGACGCTCGATACGCCCCCTCGATCAATCTCTGGTGGTGTAAATGTCTTAAATCCCGGTAATTTCACCGAGCCGCTAGCCTCCTGCAAAGCTATAATATCCGGCTTACTATCCAGATTTTGTATGTGCAACTGCAGGTTCCCCCGCTTGCGACGGAAGCCCCTGCAGTTCCACTGCCAAACCTCAATTTGCTGGCGAGGGGCCATGGTGAGGCCCTAGGTTCACTAACATCGGCGCTTGGCCGACTACGGGAGGCAATCTAACCTCTGGCATAGCATAGCATAGCATAGCATAGCATAGCATAGCATAGCATAGCCTCTAGCATGGCATAGCATAGCCTTCACCAATGACATGCGGGGTTTCCAGACCCAGGTAATGGACATGTTTAAACGGCTCCGCCATATTTTCATCGCGTTTCGCGCTCTCCCAAGCAAGGCGCGCCTACGCTCGCCCGTCACACTTCCCCCTCCAGCCACCATAGTTCCGGGATGGGAAACCTGTCTTCCATTGCAGGGGTGTGTTGACGCGCGTGCAGTGAATACGGTGGTGTCTTAGAATGTTGCTTTAGGGACATGTACTGTGGTGTTCATTCCTTTCGGGTGTACACCAAGACATGAGAGACAGGCATTTGCTTTCCTTAAAAGCAATTTTCATCTCATTTCATTTTCCTTAATTGCCTTACGGCGCGGTTCGGGTATACACCAAAATATGAGAGAGTCAGGAGTCGTTTCCTTTTCTTAAAACCAATTTTCTTTTCATTTCCCTTCCCTTACAGCGCGGTTCGGGTGTCCACCGAGATATGAGAGGTTGCTCGCGCACTGCTTGTCTTTTATTTACTTTTTTATTTGTGCCGCGTGCGACGTCACTACTTTCGGGTGTACACAAGAGATGAGAGACAGGCATTTCTTTTCCTTGAAAGCAATTTTCATTTCGTTTCATTTTCCTTAAGGCTCTTACGGCGCGGTTCGGGTTTCCACCGAGATATGAGAGTTTCCTGGCTCTCACAACTCAATAGGCTCGCACTTACAACACCCGGCAGAGAACTGCTCGAGAAGATCCGTGTTAATCAGCCCTATAAAATCCGTGTTAATGAGACCTCTTCCAAAGGGAAGAGGTCGCACGCAATGTGAGAAGACGCATCAACGTGCACCCCATTCCGCGGAATATGCATCCCGCATATATAACATCGAGAGAAGGAAAGCAAGAGAAGCCCTGCAGAAGAAATGGGACAAGCAAACTAACACCCTTTACGTGGACGCAGCAGGACCAAAGAATGGAGTCATGGCTGTTGTAGTCTCAACGCCTTCACGGTCGATGGTGTACTGCGCCTCGGTGCAAACATCTAACCCCACTCACGCAGAGGAGGCAGCTATTGCATTAGCTGTCGCATCTAACCCCAAACGCCGTTGTGCTCACTGATTCCCACAACGCCTGTCGCAACTTCAATTACAGATTAATTCATAAGTCAGGGTTGTCATTGCTGACTAAGCATCCACCCAACCAAGCCCCAGTCATCTGGTTTCCTGGTCAACTGGAACTACCAGGAGGAAACGAAGCCGCTCACAGGCATGCCCGAGCTCTTCTATACCGGGCGTTTCCCCCTGATGATCATGAAGGGTTCCGTGACCTGATAGGTTTAGCAGTGTATGCTGACAATCTCGCGCCATACAGAACAGCCAGAAAGGAGTACCCAACACCACACAAGTCCCTTAATAAGTTAGCAGACTTATCACTCTTAGGAGACTACAAACCAACACATACCCAACACCAGCTAAATTACACCAGTGGTACCCTACACTATGTTCTGCGCAGTGCCCACACTGTGGAGAGGTAGCTAACCTCTGCCATATGGTGCGGGCATGCCAATTTAATCCTTCAATTCACCCCATTCCAAGCCCCTCGGAGGAGCAGTGGGAGGCTATTCTGCTCAGCGATGATCCTGACCGTCAGCACTGGCTGGCGGGGAGGGCCAGCGCAGCAGCAGCAGCCAATGGACTACCGGACTATGGGGCCCGCCAACATGTTCTGAGAATATTGAACAAATAAAGATGTTTTTAATCAATCAATCAATCAATCAATAACTCAATCAATCAATCAATCAATCAATTCCTGGCGTACTGTTTGTTTTTGTTTGTCTTTGTTTGTTTGTTTTTTGCGCCTCTCCTGTCACGTCCCTCGGTTCTGCGCATGCGCAACTGGGGCATTATTCTGATCACAGAGCATACGCCAGACTGGAGTTTGACCAGCCTACCCTGCTGTAAAGAGTTGTATGATGCAATAAACTCATACAGTTTGTCATACAAATATCATGTACTTATCATACAAATCATAGAAAATTATCATACGAATGTCATACATTTCTGTAAAATCATCCAGTCATCATAGAAATGTCATAGAATATCATAGAAATTGTACGATATATCATAAAAATTGTACGATATTCTATGATGAAGCCTCTATGAGGCTGTTGCATCATAGAAGTTTTTTTCAGTAGGGAAGTTTTCGCTTCAAAAGCGAACGGATCACGCGAAAGGTGTTCACCTCGCAAGGCAGCGGTGGCTCCTCGCTGGGGTTTGCCTTTGCTCGCTGAACAGCGTCACGTCTTTGTCCGAAGTACGAGGCTCGCTTCGGGCGCAGCCCATAAAACGCGAGTGCTCCCCGGCGCGAATTCCGCACAAGCCATCGTACACGCACTGCGCCGGAGTAAGAGCGTTCGAAAAACCGGACTCAAGTTGCATTGTAGTGCTATACGTTTTAATGGCATTATTCGCATGATTCAGTGCGCTAAAGGCCTTCCTCGCGGAAACAAGGCAGCGGTGTCAGAGGAGGATGGTTTACGGAGGCTGAGGGTGTGACGTCACGCTCCCTCCTAGTTTCAATCAAATAGCGTTAAAAGCGCTTTATAGAACTTTATAGAACTTAGAACTTTTATTCATGTCATTTGTCATACAACATAAATCAAGCCTACCAAAGCCTCAAAGGGCTTGAGTGGCATAGCCCGGCAGACAGCGAACATTGGCAAAACAAAGGAAAACAGAGACGTTGCAATGAACTTTGCAAAAAAGAAAAAATCAACAATGCAGTGAAACAAATACATCAATATTACAACATCAAGAGGAATGACAGTAATTTGAAACTAAGACAGTAATATAGATGAAATAATTACGGGGAACGCGGAGACATACCTCAAAGTTTTTTTCACGGTGTGTATAGTTTTCATGCGGAGTAGGCTAGGTGGCAAGCTATTGAAACAGGCAGGTACATAGTAATGACGTGTGCGCTTTCCGACAGAAAGAAAGCGAGGAATGCAGTAGCGGTATTTTGGTCTTAAATCCCGAGCAGGAACATATGGAATGGTGAACTGACTGTACCAGAAATGCTTTAGCACAATAGTTTCTGTTAATAAAGCGTTAAAACTTGGAAGTTTTTGTGTTCTAAAAATATCAATATCATTACCAATGGACAGGTCATAAGCAATATTCTTTAGAAGCAAACGTAGACGCGAATTCACCCTGTGTTGCCAGCGAACCGTGCAGTGACCATAAACAGTAATTCCGTATCTAGGCACTAGAGCATGTGCAACACATCTACGGACAGAAAAAGGCATAAAATATCTAATGTTATACAGGACACACGATACAGCACGAAGTCTTTGGCAAACAAAATAAAGGTGCGAGTTCCAAGATCAGGGCAAGATATTTGACTGAATGCGCATATTTTACTAGTACACAGTTACAATTAAAACAAGAGGAAGTATGCAAATAAACAAGGTGACTCAACTCAACTTGTTTTAATGGGGTATGAAAACATATAAGGTTTATTTTAGAAGCATTAACATTAATAAGATTAGACTTAAACCAGTGCATGGCTTTAATAGGTGCCATCTGTAGTGCTGTAACAGCACCAGTGTATTTCTTTGCACACGCAAGAATAACAGTGTCGTCAGCATACTGAAACAACAAAGCTGGCACATGGTTAGCAAGGTCGTTAACGTATAGATTGAATAATAAAGGACTCAGTACAGAACCCTGTGGAACTCCAGAGGTAATTGCCGTGAAATCGCTATGGAATGGTGAAATCGACACATATTGGCGCCTATCTTGTAAAGAGTTAGTAAGCAGTTGTAAAAACGAACCTCGAAATCCCACCGCAGAAAGTTTATCAAGCAAAAGAACGTGGCAGATGCTATCAAAAGCCAGAAAAAGAGAGCATACGGCTTGATTCTTATCAAAAGCTGAATTTAGCGCTGTGTCGCAGAAAAACGGCGTCGGCGTTGCCATTGGGTTTAATGACTGCTAATCTACAGGGCCGTGACGTCGCAACCACAGGACCTTGAGCAGGTAATTCAAACACCCAACTGCGATCACACTCTTGCTTCATATATATATATATATATATATATATATATATATATATATATATATATATGTGTGGGTGGGGCGGGGGGTGCGTGTGTGTATTATATATTGTATATACTATATAATAATGTATGTATATATTGTGTGGAGTACTTTCACACAATCTTTTGTCATCACTTCACTCGCTATCTATAGGCCTGCATAGCAAAGCGTCCGAAAGCTGTTTATGAATTGGGTCTGCTTGCTTTTCCATCTGGCCACGTGCGCATGATAGGTGACGTTAACATTGACGTGCTGAGGAAAGAACGGCACAATGTAGCTTATCACTTCAAAAGGCTTCCTACGTTGGAATAAAAGCAGTTGCCAACCTTCCAACACGTGTGGAAATTTTGGGCGCATCACTTGTGCCTTCATGTATAGATATGTCAAGGTGCGCACCGAGAACAACCAGGTATGCCCTTTCATTGTTAAGCAAAAATCTCTCTGATCACTTCTTTATTGGGTGCAGCTTTTTGTCGTCGCAGCATGCTGCCGTTAATAAAACCCTTATAGGAAATAGAGGTTGTTGATAAAGAAACATCTGCTTCTAGTTACAACTTTAGGATTGGCTGTCTTGCCTTGCACGCATTGGACACACCCACCTCACGCACAGCTTTCTACTAACCAAACAGAACAAACCTCTCTGTGACATGTGTGGTGCTGAACTCACGGTGAACCACATTTTAATTTCATGTATCCAGCTAGAAGAACTAAGAAAGAAATATTTTACAACATTTTACAGTGAAAGCATCCCTTTACACCCGATGTTACTTTTAGGTGATCGAGCACTGGTTGACATCTCTTGTATTTTTAGGTTTCTCAGGGAAGCCAGTGTTTTAAATAAACTCTAAGTATAAAAAGCTTCACCTTTAACAAAAACTATAACCTTGTGTTTGGCGCATCATAGCCTCAGTTGCTTTTGCGCCATTAAAATCAATATAACTAACTAACTGTCTTGCCTGTAACCTGGACGAATTTTTTTCGCGAGTGTTACACTACGCTACCCTGTCGAGCATTTCGCCCCGAGCCTGGGAGGCCGGTAGTGCACATGAGCGAACCCAGAGAGAAGCAGCAGGTGCGCGGCGCGTGACGTCAGAGTTCGCCGCTGCCGCCGCGCGAGGAGCCGGGCCGACCCGACTGCGCCCGCCGGCACCGCGCATGAATGCGCATGCGCGGCAGCCAGAAAAGGGCAGCAGGTGGGCGGCACAGGAGCACAGGGCTCGGCTGCCGCCGTGTGTGGTGGGGTCGTGTGGATAAACTATGTATGTGCCGCTGTGAGTATGAAGGCTGAGGTAATACGGCTCGATGCCTCACAATCGCTTCGTATTGGTGACGAAAAGGAGACTCCAGCCCCCTCTATGCGGTGGTATCATCAGGGGAAAATCAATTCTTCGAGAATTCTTCGAGAAGAGATAGCTTGTCGGTGGACATTCTTCGAGGGAACTTCCAGGCCATGAAGAACGTTCTTTTAGCAGTCATAAAAAGCATTATAGGAACATAAATCATACGGCATGGCTTCAAGAAGCTCGTGGAGTTGTTCTTTACAAACGCACACAAGTTATTCTTTTCGCAAACTATATACCTATTTCGATTCTTTCGTGCATTGCTTTCATACCTGAAAAGCATATTTTCACGTATTGCAAAGCGTCATTGATGCAAAAGCTGTTCTTTTCCGCGTTGTCATTCGAACGGCTTATAAGAAGGCACTCGGCCTGCCCACAAAAGCATCTACGGAGCGCCTGCTAAAACTAGGGGTACACAATACGGCTGATGAATTGATTAGCGCGTATCTTACAAGCCAGGTAATGCGGCTGACCACAACTACGACCATCCGCAGGGTCTTAGAAGGTTTAAACATTAGCTTTCCGCAGCAAGTGGCTGGGAGACAAGATATACATAAAGAGTGGAAGAGGAAATTCCTTACGCTTGCGCTTCCCAAAAACATGCACCCGGAGCATCATCATGCTAGACGAGTGGCGAGGAGCAAGAAGATCAACGAGTGCTATTCATGAGAAGAAGGAGCCTTGTTCATGCACGCTGCGGGTCCTGTACAAGGAATATCAACAATCTCAGTGGTGCACCAAATGCACGTCGTGGACGGGCTTTCAGTTCGTAACGGGGATACACAGGCTATGGAGGAAGTAGCGACAGCCCTAGCCGCAAAGCACTCCGCATCGAGATACATAGTTACAGATTCCCAAGCGGCTTATAGAAACTATATGCGTGGCAGAATCACGCCGCTAGCCTGCAAAATTTTTACTCAGCGTAGGACTTCAGCTGAACGGAAGGAATTAATATGGGTACCAGGTCACCAGGGAGTTGAAGGAAACGAGCGCGCACACTCTTCGGCCCGAGCTTTTCTTCCCCGGAATCCTACTACGTCATACCTTACTGATTTAGGCTCCCCCTCTCCGTTAACAACATATTCAGAAATATTACAACATTTGCGCCTTGGAAGGCAGACACTCCCGAGGCCCACTAAGGGTCTTAGTAAATCAGAAGAATGTCACCTTCGCAGGCTACAAACTATGTCTTAATAATCCAGCTACGCTTCACGCCATTGCGCCCGAGTCCTCTTCGGCACAGCGCAAATTTTGCGGCCAGAAGGCAAACTTATACCATATGGTATGGGCTTGTCAGAAAAGCGACAGCATCAACATCATAAATTAGCCAACGCGGGAGGGCTGGGAGGTTGCCCTGTCTAGCTCGGACCTCGAGGAACAACGAGCCTTCGTCGCCAGAGCACGGGCAGCGGCTTTTACTAACGGCGTCCCGGACTAGGGACCCGATCAGCCCTCCCTTCAACTAAGGCATTGTGGTTTTAAATAAATGTTTTCATCATCATCATCATCCACGCACGAAATAAAAGGATCAAGTCAGGATTTCAGTTTGCCAGTGGAAAGTTGGTCATAGGAATTGTAGATACCGTCAAAACACTTGGAATATTTTTGAACATGATATTGGTCTGGGACGCTCAAGTTGGTACAGTTTTCTGTCGTCTTGCGAAGTGTGTAGGAGTGCTAGCAAGATTTCGGTGCTTTCTTCCAACGTCTATAAAAATGATTTACAATACAGTCGAACCCCGCAATAACGAAACCGCCGGGGAAGGAAAACCTTTTCGTTGTAGTGAGAATTTCGCTGTCGCGAAAATGTACAAACACGCACACCCATTACCTTCCAGAACCAAAATTTAATGAAAAAAGTCGCCTATTTTGCTCTGCTTGACATTGCTGTGCAGGAGCCTGACGACTCTGGCTTCGCAGCTTGATAAGCTATGCATAGCTTCGTCGTCGTCGTGGTCGCCGAGAAAAGTCCGGATAACATCGAAAGTATCAAGCACATCACGCGAGCTTACTTGCGTAACTTTCCTGCATCCAGGACGATGCTGCTTCAGCGTCGACGCGCGCACACTCCCGTGACAACTCTTTGGCGACGATGCAGTGCCGCGCTTTAAATCGACTTAGCCATCCGGCGCTCGCCTTAAAGTTCTCGTGCCCCAGAATGCACGCGAAGTCAATCGCCTTTTGCGGCAGAAGGCTTCCAGACAAAGGCACCTTGTTCGCTCTCTTGTTCAGGAACCCCTGAAATACGGCTTTGTCCATGCCTTCGTAGACCGGCGTTGCCAAAGTCTTGTTCAGAGCGCGCGCGCCGTTCTGGAGTGCCGCCATGGTGCCATTCTTTGATTTCAGAATCGTAGAAAGTGAGAAAAGAAAAAAAAAGGGTTCCTTGCTCTTCCCCGGTTGGCTGGCGGTGTAGTCACGTGAAACGTCACGTGCGTGCGTAGTCGCCAACAGACGGGCTAGCAAAAAGCCGCTTTCAGCGGGCAAAAAAAGAAATTGCTTTGCTATCATCATTACAGAACCAACCGAAAGTAAACAAAAATGCCTCCCAGCAAAATGAAAAGGCCGCTATTGGTATTTACTCAAGGGCTCTTGATTGGAGCCACTCATTTCGGGCCCCTGACTATACCCCTATTTTTGTAGCTGAGTTTCTGGCCATTGAGTTGGCCTTAATAAGGATTCCCTGCAGTATCACTCTGGTTATTATACTCTCAGACAACCTTTCTGTTTTGGCAGCGCTCGAAACCTCGAGTGATACTCCTATGAGCCGTTCCCTTCAATTTTTTATTCCTCCGCATGTTTCAGAAGTTCGCTTTCACTGGGTCCCTGGGCACTGTGGCATTGTTTCTAATGAGAGGGCTGATTTTTTGGCAAAGTCTGCCCTTGATGGTCCTATTGTCCCTTTCGTCCCAAATACTGTTTACTTGACCCTAGCACGCTTTCAGCGATTCCAGCGTTTCCACACCTTGAGCCATGAGCCTCTCCTCGCTGCAGCGGATTTTTAACACCTGGCATTTCCTTGGAGTGTGCGGATGTGCAGTTCGAGGCAATGTGAGGTGTCCATGACCCTTTTGCGCTGCAGGATACCGCGGCTAAATCTTTATTTATGCCGATCGGGGCTTTCGATATCCAACCTTTGTGAGTCTTGTGGCGAAATTGAGTCTATAGAACATTTTTTCCTCTCCTGCCGGCGGCTCGCTGCTCTCCGTAGAATTTGCTTGGAGATCCCCCTCGCTCGGCTTGGGCTTCCTCTATCTATTCCGATTCTCTTATCCTTCGGGGCAAGCGCCAAGGGATATGCCCTGAAACCAGTGTTCGATTCTATTCACGATTATATAATTTCATCTGGTAGATTCCTCTGCTAGAATGTGAATTCACAACTTTTCTTTCTCCGTATTTTTTGTATTGTACAAATTCTAGCTCTGCATTCCCAATTTTTAGATTTAATTCTACTCCATTCCCTGTACATAAGTGCGTTTGTATCCGCTATGCACCCTGGCCAATCCCCCACCGTGGGTATGTGCCATTCAGCCCGAGGACATCATCATCATCATCATCAAAAATGGCTGCGCCGGTGCTTGTTGGCAGGTGAAATGAATGGGCCCGACTTGTCGGATGAGTGTGCTGCTGCAGTTTTGCCCAATTTATGTTCCCGACTGGCTGATGTGCCGAAAAAATGTTGCAGATCACTACCTCAAACTTTCGTTAGTGCGGGACTGCTTTTTAAAAACCCTTCGCTGTCGAGAGGGGACAAATGCATTGAACCCTATGGGAGTTCGCCGGGGGCGCCAGAATTTTTCGTTGCCGCGAGAATTTCGTTCTTGAGGGCTTTCGTTATTGAGGGTTTATAGTGTACACTGTTTTTATCTAACCTAAACTATTGCTTCTTGGTATGGGGAAATGCAACGGAGGCAAACATAAATAAAATAAAGTCAGTGGGCACTTTGCGTGTCTAAAGTGCGTAGAGCTAAAGCGTTTAACCCACCACTTTGTCTCTTTGGCACTGGTTACGTCACACCTAATTAAGGACTAATTACTAAGTACTAACTAATCATTACTCAATGAGTAATTATTGCTGAATGAATAATTACTAATTAACGACATTTAAGGGTCGTCTTTAGGAGTGTAACACGACAGCGTGTTGCAGCGCAGCCAGGGAGTCCACGGAACGCCATCGCCCAGTCAGCGCGATGCCTTGCCTGTTGGAAACACTTTCGAACGCAACTCATTTTTGAGGAAAAGAAATTGCGCAGTAACCATCTCACATATCTCTGTGGACACCTGTCAACCGTTTCTACAGGAAGGGAGGAAGTCTGAGTGAAAGAGGAGAGGCCGTAATGAACAAGATGAAAATTGTATTTCAGGAAAGGAAATTACGCAGCGACTGCCTCACATATCTCGGTTTACACCCGTCATCCGTTTCATTAACAGCTTGAGCTGGATGTAACGCCGGACGGACGGGAGCATGAGCCATTACAAGCTTTCGCCTTAATATTCATGCTCCAATAGAAAGCTGTCCGACACATTGCAAATGTGGATTACGATGCGCACACAGAGGAATTGTTTGCTCGCTTTCACATCACACCAATTCATGACCTATACGAATATAATTGTGAAAATGTATCGGTTACCACGAAAATAAGTTTCTAAAATTGTCTTGCCTGAAAGCAACATTTTCAAGATATGCGTTTCCCAATCAATCATTTTGGTGCATACCCTTCTCCCGCACAGAATGCGGACGTTTAATGTAGCGCTTTGCTCTTCCGCATTTATTAAATAAAATTCTGAGTAAAGGTATATCTGTGTAAACGCGCAGCCCGCGTGAAATTCGTCACGCGCTGATAGGGTGACTTTCATGTATCTTTTCATATCTGCGCTGAGATACGAAATTCTAATTTTTTTTTTGCTGAGCTAAAAGTTTATGAGTGTATTTTGCCGTCCTAATATGAACTAAAATAGTCTTAGCAATCTTCTTTTGCTGCCTTTTGTTTCTTTTTTTCTTACCAGATGTGCCCGCGCTGTTAATTGCTGTTGAATTCATAATCCTTTACACCAAGCTAATCTGTAGTATACTATCACGGTGGAAAGAAACGCGAACAGCCCGGCGCCGAAGCCCTCCACTGTTCGAATATCTTTTGATGCCGCTTTTGTCTGAGTTGTAAGGAAAGGACGTTAGAGTTTTCCTGGAATGCATCACGGACAACTCTAGCATCTTTTTACTACCACCGAAGTTAAGGCGTGTTGAAAAAAAAAATGCGAACAGAGCGGAGCCTAGGCGCTCCGCACTGTTCGAGTTTCTTTTCATCGTGATAGTACATGACTTATCCACCATGCTCTGTCGTTTGCATAGTGTTTTGCCTTGTACGGGCCCGGGCTGCTTCAAGTGAATGTGGTTCAATTTTTTCCTGGGCCTACACACATTGTCCTGATGTAAATAAAGACGTCTTGACTTGACTCGATTTACTTGCGGGCGCGGCACTTGTTTTGCATTAGCTGAACTAACTGATTTCCAACAAAATGCTCTCGAAGTGCATTGTTTTTAGACATATCAAAACCTTCTGGATCCGTGAAACATAGTATATTACTTCGTAAACTCCATAGCTGTGGCTTGCGAAGGCCCTTCATGACTTTCCTTGAGATTTATTTGTATGGTGGTGATAGCGCTCCTGAGATTCTTAAATTCGCGTCTATAATCTTCAAGTTTTCAGTGCGCGCCCTCTGTCCCCGTGACATAGTGGTCGCTGGACACTTAGAAAACTCACTTCGTTGCCGCTCTTTTTTCTTTTTTCCCCTTTGTTCTCCTCCCCAAGTGTAGGGTAGCCAAGTGGGCATCGCCTGCTTAACCTCCCTGCCTTTCCGTCCTTCTCTCTCTCTCTCTCTAATTGTATGGTCCAACCCAAGTGGTAGTTATCGAAAATATTAAATGCAAGCCCACACAGATGGCAGCTGTTGTTCCTCAGGGATCGATTTTAGCCCCTCTTTTATTCAATTATAACGTTGACGACATCAGTCAGGCCATTCTTTATAGACGGGTCATTAAAGTGCGCAGATGACACGCTTTCAGTATCGTGTCAGACAAATTACGATCAGGCCGCGGTTGATTTACAAATTGGCACTGTAAACATCATGAGTTGGTATTGTAGTAACTTAATTATTGCTATCCAAGATAAAACTAGATTAGTTTGGTTCCACAATCCCCTGAGAGTTCCTGTCGCCACTCCAGTGATTCTTCATTCCCATAAGTGTTGCAATTGTGCCTGCTCTCCTATTCCATACATTTCAAATGTGAATTATGTTAGTGTTCATCGCGATTCCACAATATCCTGGAACAGACATTCGGCTAACGCTTGTAAAAGGCTGTGCGAAATACCTTGCCTGCTATGTACTCTATTAAAGCATTACGCACAATTTACATCAGGAAGATAATAGCACAGGCAATGGCGTACAGTGGTCTGCGGTATATATTTTTTCCATTTAATTCTGCTATGTGTAGTGGTGCAACAAGGTTGATTGCTTACTGAAAACTGTAACCCGCGCATTGATGTTTGGTTTGCCAATAGCCAACAAGTCCGGTCGTTTCTCCTGCTCTCGTATGCCTTCATTCACGTTGCACCTATGCAGCAAGGACCCATTTACACTGTAAATATGTAAAATAAACCTTCTGTACAGTTTCCTCTATATCGGAGTTCAACTCCGTCCTTCGGAGCTGAGATCTGCAGGGTTGAACGAGTCAGCCATCGCCAGGCTCCCTCCATCTTCAACAGTGGTACCAGCGGTGGGATTGAAGCGCAATCCTCAACAGCATCCAGGAGGGGGATGCAGGACCTTACCGGTTTATGCGCTTTTGGAAACAGCGTTCGGATATGCGTCACCTTTTCATGTCTCAGTGCGCAGCCTACTCGAGGTGGAAAATTCCCTTCTGAATTTTTTCCTACTCCGTTCGGATTACCCGGTCGACTCCGTTACACGGCTGGAACTTCTTCTGCACAGCGACATTTCCGAGCTGAAATGACATTGGTGTTCTTGATGTTATAAACCCCATTCTACCAAATTTGGCACATTTTGATGGTAGTTTCAAAGCGGGCGAGCGCAGATAACTTCTCATCGTGCATCATTCTTATTTAGCGTCTAAGAGCTTCGCTCCAAAAAAACAAAACTCAAGAATGACGCGACACAGCGGCTCGGTGATCATTTTCTGTCGTTGAGAAGCTTGGCGTTGAATAGCCATTGAGCAGTTTCTGTAAATTCTTAATAGTGCTTACCATAATTATTACATTGAGCGCGTGGACCACATAACCATTACGCAATGGTTTTAAACCTTACGCATCTCAAACTACTGCTCGTGTGATCCGTTGTCGCTGAAAGAATGCACATGCAGCCACCTTTACTCCACAACGCTGCCAGTCGTCCTATTAATGCACCTGCAAGCCTCTAATATCTGACTCCATAACTTTTTCTTAGTGTTTTGAAAATTTTGAAGACAGACGCCAAACTTGCTAGCGCTCCAACATTTTATTTTCGTCAAGTAGGTAAAGTAGGCAATGAAATCAGGTTTTCTACCTGGCCCTTAGATCTATGTAATATTTTTTCAACTGTTGTGCCTGAAATTATTCAAATAAGTACCAACTCAGATTCTATGGGCAACGACAAGCAAAATAAAAACAATTAATGGTTAAGAAAAAGGCAAAAGGAAAAAAATGGCTGAGGCTTAGCTTAGGTTAAGCCTAGTCAGATGCGAAGCATATTGCCGCCGAGTTGCATATCGAGCACGCCGCTTGGCTAGACGTTCTTCACGCTCTTCATCAGTCTCTGTAGCACGCCGCAACTTTTGCTTCTCATCCCAACGAGCAGCCCTGTCTCCAGGAGGCATCTCTATCCCGTGTACGCCTAGCAGAGGCAGGCGCACCCCCTTGTATACCGCCGCTCCAGCATCACGTGTAAAGCCCCTCAATGAAACAAAAGTAGCGAAAAGCTTTGAACTTTCCGACACTCCTCCTCTCCTGGCGCGCCGCAGGAGAATCGAGCCTCCCATTGGCCGAGGCGCCGTAGTCACGTGTTAGCGCGCGCTTTTTGGCTCCGCAGCAGACGCCGGCGCCATTGCTGGGGCTGGGAGTCGCGCTTCGTTTTCTTTCTGTGCAACAGTTTTGGCGGGAAGCGTTTTTTTTTCGTCTTTGACGGCGTCTACGTGTTGCGGCGATGCCGAGCTTCTGTTGCGCGTATAGATGCAACAACCGAGGTGGCAGTGGCAAAAGATTTTTTGTAATTCCTTCCAGAAAAAGCAACGCGGCTCGCCGAAAGGTTTGGTAGCACAGGATCGGCCGGGCTAACTTCGATAATGTTGTGGATCCGCGTCTCTGTGAGATAAGTCTGTCGTTTTTCAGTTGTCAGTCGTGTTTTTTCGGATGATTTGGTGTGGAGCGCCAGCGGCTGCAGTCTTTCTTCGCACTAAATGCCGTTTGGCATGATTTTAAATAGACTCGTTCGCTAGCGGGTACGAAAGCCGTGCTGAAGTGCAGGTTTAATGTTGCTCGGATTGCGCGGCGTGTCGGCTTGGTTTCAGTCGGGCTCGTTCGCATGTTGTTTGAGCCCCGCCGTTTACGTTGCTCGCTATGCTGGTCCAGGCTTGATGCTGAGCGCATTGCTTGCCGTATTTGTGTTGCTGCAGCTGGACTCCTGGGCTCACGTACTCGATACTAAAGGGGCGGTACTCGCTGTTTGAGCCTACTCTGCTCATGTTGCTCGCGGTGCAGGTCTAGCTTTCATGTTGAACGCATCGCTAGATGTATTTGTTTTGTTACAGTTGCACTCCTTCGCTCAGGAACTCGACAACAAAGGTGTGGTACTTGTTGTTGAAGCTCCTGCTGCTCATGCTGCTTGCGATTAAGGTCTAGCTTTCATTTTGCGTGCATTGCTGAACGTATTTTTCAAGCAGGGTTCTAAACCGAAATCGGGCGTTACTGTGCCTAGGCACATTAACGCACCTGTCGCTTGAATACTCGATATCTGCGTGGATAATACTTGAGAATGCAAGCAAGGACCTCTGTAAAACATAGCTTCAGACATTTTGGGTTGAGGCCATCGTCGCTGCCGCGAACTCCTACGAAAATCACGCTGTGTGGAGCTATGTAACGTGGATAGGGAGTGTCAGATGAATCACTAACGCAGGGGCGCACGCAATGATCCAGACCATTTCCAAAGTTCGACATTGGAAAAGCTCCTCATGGCTTTGAATGCGGAGTTATGAAAGGTCACGCTCGATATTTTTTTTTCATGCCTTGTATCTCCCACGCCACAATCTCAATGCGGCCGAATCGGAGGCAGAAACGGCAACAAAAATCATGCGGGCGCGCGGTCCGCTGCGCGCCAAAGCGCGAGCGCCGAGAAAGCCACTCGTCGAGCGATGGTAGTCACTTTAGTGCCGCGAACTCGCTAGCGCGCGCCACTTCCAACGTGTGGTCCGCAGTCAAAGCGATCGAAGAACAAGAAGTTTCTATAAAGCAATCCAACGTTGGTCTGGGCAGTTATTACAGTAACTGATTTTTCAATCGCTCATTTCATGATGTCATTTTGACCGAAGCCAAGTCACAAAACGCAACACAAAGTTCATTTGGGCGCGCGGTCTGCCGGGCGCCCAAAAGGCGACGGTTGGGAGCGTCTGCTAGCTGCTCCCGGCCTAGGTGCCGCCACCGTCGGCACCCGGGAGAAGCCGAGAGAAGGAGCGCCGGCATAGGAGGAGGAGGGAGGAGATGTCGCTACTTTTAGTTTATTTAGGGCATGGAGGAAGGAAAAAGAGAGGAGAGGCCCTTTCCACACAACACCATGGGAGAAAAATGCGGAGGAAATCACGTGGTTTTTTTCGCGATCGGGAGGCCACCTAGTCCGGGCAGCTTAGCAACGGCGTCGTAGTTGCTGCTTGCAAGCCGGGCGGTAGCAGACGACCGCGGCGTAGCAGTTGCGGTGCGGCGTACTTTTCTCAACTGCTCGAGTTTGTTTTTGATCGTGCTCGCAAACTTACGTTGGCGCCGTTCACTCATATCTCAGGCGGAATTCGCTGCAAAACTCTCGTTGTTGCGTGCATTGATTTCAACGTGCTCGACCACGATCGCACGGGCATTTCGTCAACTGCGTCACTGCTCGGAGCCGTCGGGAGACCGCCGCTGCTTACTGAGGAGCACTCGCGCTGTTCGTTTACCAGTGATTCAATACGCCGTGCGCTAGAGAGGTCGTCGGTGTATTGCGCGGACGTTTCGCGTCCTGTGCGCGCAGTGTGCGTGTGCCATTCGCGCTCCCGTTTCCATCGGCAGTGAAACCTCGTTGCTATTAGGCGTGCTCTTGCAACGCTCTAGTGATCGTCACTGGTGTTAGTGTAACTATTTTGGTTTTTCGCGATTGCGCTTGTGTGAGCAGCGGGGGCCATGACATCGGTGGAGGGCGATATTTTAAAGGAAGCCGCTGCGCTCGCTTTGCATGCTTGCACGCCCCTGTTATACGCCGCCGGTAAAAATGAAAAGAAAGAGACCCTGCGCTTAAACAATACCTTAGAGATTTTTTTTCTTTAATAAAGGCGAAGGGTTAGTTTTGTTCACTGCAATATCTACATAAAGATACGAATGCACGCAGGATGCCGAGAACTTCATTTGTAAAAAACATTTATTTTCTCACAAAAAACAACTCGCACGAAAAAACGTGGCTATCTACAATATCTTCACATCATATACAACAACACAAAAGCTTCTGCTCTACAACAAAGTCATCAACTGCAAACAAATGACATTTGTCAAAACTTCAACCCCATACGCAAACCTGCGCTCGGCTGCAGGTCCTTTAAAAAAAAGCACTTTTTATTTTCGCGATACCTTCATTTGAGGAGAATGCAAAGGATTAAAAAGTAAACTGACGTAAAAAGGTCTGTTAATAATGGGGTGAACTGTGCCTAGAATTAAAAGGAGTGCCATACGCCGTGCGACGGTGAAGAATAAATGGGCACTCTTATTTTCGTTTCCACACTTCGTTTCCACATTTATTTTCGTTTCCATTATTTTCGTTTCCAATAAATAAATAAAACATGTGCCCCCCTCGAACAAAATTTCTGGCTACACCACTGCTCGTGTGGAATTCGCGCGGCTAGGGGCCCGCGTTTCTCGCGTGTGCTTAGTTGCCCTTCGCCCACCGCAGTAATTGAAAGCGACGGTCACTTCCCGTGCTTACAAGAGTTGAGGAACAGAGAGGAGATTTTCGATACCGGACGAATGCCCTTCCCGGGCATCGGTGGCCGTCGTGTGGTTTCGCGCGACGAGGGGCCCACGTTTCTCGCGTGTCCTTCACCTCACCCGGTGAAGGCTAATTTCGAGCGCTGAGCTAAACAAGAAAGTATACTAGTTTCATCGAATGCAGCCTTCAACTTCAGAGTCCCAGGGACGGGCGTTGCCAAAGGGGGGCCACCGCAGATAACCACCGCAAGATGGGCCACCGCAGTAATTGAAAGCGAAGGTCACTTCCCGCGCTTGCAAGAGCTGAGATAAGTATTTTTCTCGGCTGATACTAATTGTGACCAGGGCCGAGCAGTTGGAGACGGCGCGGAGACGACGCAGTACGAAGCAGTAACTGAAAGTAGCCGCCTGTCTCACACGGGTATTTCCGCTTTATTAACTTTTCCGCTGACGAACACCGGCATAGGGCGCCCTAAACCGGCCGGTAAGCAGCCAAGCGCCACCAGCGCGGGGATCTGTGCCCCTGCGGTAGCACGCTCCTTCGTTGGCTTTGAAACGCGCGCGCAGGAGTCGAGGGCGGGACTTATGCGATGACGTCAGCCCGGACAAGATGGCGCCGAGCTGGTTTCCGGCTTCACAAAATGTCACGTGATGGCCTCTCCTCTCTTTTTCTTTCCTCCATGATTTAGGGGCTTTAATCACGTGTTCACTACAGCGCACCTAGCGGCAGAAGCAGGAAACACATTGGTCGCGACGCCGCGCGCGACGCCGCGAGCTGGGGCCCCGTTTCTCCTATGTCGTTACGTCACGCATCACGTGGTCCTCCTTGGTCGCGACGCCTCGCGCGACGGCGCGAGCTGGGCCCCCGTTTCAAATCTGCTGTGACGTCACGCACCACGTGGTCATCCTTGGTCACGACGCCTCACACGATGGCGCGAGTTGGGCCCCCGTTTTTCATCTGCTGTGACGTCACGCATCACGTGGAATGACATGGAGGTCACGAAAGGTCAATGGTAACGACACCGCCGCGCTCGAGGAGCTGGGTTTGGCTATTTTAGTATGCTTCGCATAAAACAACGGTCTCACTCTCGGTGCTCAGCTGAACCTCGCGTGATGAAAAAGCAGGAATAATGTAGCGGCAGTTATGAGAGGACTACTGTGCTAGTCGACCACGGTTCAATCCTGGCCGCTGCACAGTGACCATAAGTCTTCATTGGGAAAGTGATAAAATGCCAGTAAGAAAGGGCATTGGCCAAGAAGACACAGTGGCACAGAGTAGGAATTTGGTGTCAAGTGCATGAAAGAAACTTTGGAAACCGAAGAAATGCTCGCTGCGCGCACAGTAGTGTGCACTCGCCTTTTTTGCCGTAAGATATCATGATTCTCGCAGCACTTAATCTTCTGAATTCAAATCAAACCAAACACAAAGCTACGTCACGCACGCCTAACATTTAGGCCCTAGTAAAGCACCTTGGGAGAAGCACAACAAACGTGCCTATTGCCGCCAGAATTGTATGTTCAAAATACGGGGCTGTTCTGAAAGTAGTAGGACTGGTTTTTGTCCTGGGAGAACCGGCGGCCGAGAGGCGGTCTGCGCGTGTAGGATCGTTGAAGCCGGATATAGGGAATGCTGGGGAAAATCAACAGTCGGCTCTCGGCCGTTGAAGAGAGCAGGTCGCTTCTACTGTGAACCCCTGTCGACACGTCTCGTCACGCAGAATCATAGAGCGTTTTCTGGATCAGCGATGCGGGATCAAATTTGGTGTAAATGTTGGTAAAACGGGCAAAGAGACTCATACATGATTAAGGAGACCTACAGTCACGCTGCCATGGGTAGATCAGGTGTTTCTTTGAGTACACAGGCTGTTCTCAGAAGGTCATGAAAGAGTGAAAGACGACGACCGCTCCGGATGCCCTTCGACCAGGAATACCAACGAAATTGGGTAGCGAGTGAAACATTTATTGAACAGTGATCGTAGGATGAGTATCAGAATGACTGCTGATGACTTGAGCATTCCTCAATCCCAAGTTTTTGAGATCGTGACAGAAAACGTAGCCATGAGGAAAGTGTGCGCGAAGTTGGTGTCTGGAGTGTTTTCACAGGAGCAAAAGGCCAACCGGAAAGCGATCCGCCAGGATCTTCTTCATCATGTGAATGAGGACCCCGATTTTTTCCCAGCACAAGGCGTCAACGCTGCTTCAGGCCCCCTACAGCTCCGACTTGGCCCCGCCATACTATTTTCTATTCCCTTGAATAAAATCGATGCTCAAGGGAAACATCACGGATCGGTAGAGGCGGTTCAATAGGCTGTGACGAGGGAGCTATGCAGCATTTCTGTCCAGGCGTTCCTGGAGGCGTACGAAAACTGGAAAACTCATTGTAAGCAACCTGTAGGTGTAAAAGGGTGCTACTTGGAAAAAATCTTAATCGCTTGTACTATTCGATAGAATAAAGTTTATTACAAAAATTTAGTCCTACTACTTTCAGAACAGAAGCTGTATACTACGAAGAACTCGTCGACAGGAAAGATGCAAAGAAAATAAACTCGACCTGCTTTCTTCTAACCCCTGATATTCTTTCGAGAACCCTCAGCTCCTGTAGTAAGTGAAGTCACGTAACTTCATCTGTGGCCTGAGAATGACGCTGCCCCTTTGGCAGTTGCGATCAAGTTCTCAATTAATAACGTATCCGTCCTGAAATCACGAGACCTGTTCCTATATGCATCGTGCTTGCCGACATGCTAAACAAGAGTGCTCGATAAGATAAATTTTATATGTTGCGAAAAAATGTAACCTCCGGACAGCGCAGGTGCTTGACTGAACGAAGAATTTTTGATAATAGCGCACACGGAACTAGGTATAGGATCCCTACATAGGTCTGGTGTTTTAGCAATAAATGCGTGAGGCATGTTCATCAGCCTTGATAACGATACTCTGTGGATTTTCCTTTTTCTGCGCATTTGAAAGTGCTCCAATTGAGATAAGTGCGTTCGGTTCTGTCAAAAGATAACTTCCGAACCATATAAAAAAGGACAAGGGGCGTTTGCATCATTTTGTTAGGACAGGGTTCTCTGCAAATGGATTCCAGCGCGCCATAAAATCGTACCGTTTCCAAATGCGGCAGAAGTGGAGGAAGGCCTTTTAGCAGCCGCACTGGGAAGTTCTGCTCGCATAGAAACCTTCGAAGCCTCAGGGCCAGGAGCCCGATACGAAAACAACGGTGGCAGTGAACGGCTCACTTGTTTTACCTCATCGGCACAGTGTTCATTTTCCAGACATCGACGAACAGCGGCTGAAAATCACCAGCATCGCAACTCTGCTTCGCCATGACATCTATGGCAGCTGCTAGACAGATGCTCTGTCTTCGTTTTCTGCTTCGCAGAATCCCGCTTTTCTGGCTCCTACGCCTGGACGAAGTGAATATTTCGTGGTTGCCGCGGCTTCAGGGACTGCCACCTGATGATATCCGCAATGAGATCTGCCTATGCGTGGAAGAGGCTGAGGATGGCGATGAGACCCTCCGGCGCATAGCGCAGCTACGTTGCTGCCTGTTGCCAATGCAGCGCCTAGAGGGGCTGCGGATCTACGCCCTCATGGTTTCACTGGACCGCGAAGAGTGTCTCGAGGTGCTGCAGGTAATGGCACGTGTGCTTCGATTTCACGACTCTGAATCAACGTTCGCTTTGAGAATGTACCGAATAACACTTACTGCTTGCTTGCTGCCCAAACCGCCGGATCTCCTGTCCCTTGATGAAAGCGCCGTCTACGTGGTCCTGCGGCCGGGGTGGCATTTCTTTGCAATCCACTACGTGGGGTTCAACAATCAGCAGAGAGTGCAAGCCGCTCTGAGTGCAGCGCTGGGCTATGATCCTCAGCAGCTCGACAGCCTAGATGTCAACAACATCGACACGGCCTTGCGCGTCATTGACAACCTGGAGCGCGAGCGCGACCGCTTGATGGAACCACAATAAGAAGTGCATTTGCAACAGCCCAGACATTTTGCGACGGATTCTCCCGGTGGAACTGCTGCGGCTTCTTTGGCGGAAGACGATGATGATGTCCTCAGGCGGAAGAAGGCAAGTACATCTTGGTTGCTTAGACTTCGTACTCCTCGGGAATCATTACGTTCTGAAAATATTTCAGGAGAAAAAGACTTTTGAACATTATCGCGCTTCTTCTGAGCCATGGGACGAAACTCTTAATCTGAGAACATTCTATCCATAATAGGCAGTTCATCTACGCCTACGAATTTTATATGGAGTGTATAAGTACGTTTTGTGCATGTTCAAAAAATGAATCGCAATTCACCTTCGCGCATACGCCCACAGGTTATCGCCAGTTCGCTCAAAAATGTTAGATTTCGTGACCAAGTGCCCTAAAACATTTTTTGAGGCACTGTCAATTTTTGAGTGTGTTCTGATTAGCTAATAAATCAATGTAATACGTGGGATTCATTTAGGTAATAGCATTAACTCTAAGCTATATTTAGCTACCTCATAAGTGCTCGTCAACCGCGAGTGCCAGAATGCTAAAGAAAGTTTTGAATACAGGTCGTATCTCATTCGGTGACTCTTTGAGGTGAACAATCTCTTTGAGCATTCTATGTCAGCATGGCACTTACAAGAGAATTAACAAAGAATTTGTCGCCACTACACTTCGCGACCAGATATTTTGGCAAAAATGGTGGAAAAAACGTTTCTAGGCCTTTTCAGGCTGTCATATCTGTCGATGCGATCCGGTAAGCTAAGTTCTCGAGGTGGTGCTAAAGATTACACCGCAAGAAAAGCCGTTTGTACAAACAATACGCAGGAGGAGCGGCGAAACATCTGTTATGTGCGCCACTAACTTTAACTCCGATACAAGCAAAACAAAAATTAGCCGTTGATTTAGCCCAGGTAAGCGCGGAATATCGTGCAGTTACACCAGTTGCGGTGAGCTCGTAAGGTCATTACGTGCTAAACGCATTTCACCAAACTGCCTTTACGATAAAAGTTCGTGCCTTAAATGCCTTTACCGGGAAGACAGTTACCATGACGACCTTAACAGTAAAAGCCTTTAAAATAAGGTCATCACCATAAAGACCTTTGTCCTAAAAGGTTTTTACTCCAAAAGGACTTTGAAATGAAGGCTTTTACCACCAAGTAAATTAAGGAATTTCACCCCGGTGAAGATCTGCAGGTGTGTACAGGTGCAGACATGTATAGACCTGGCAGGAGGCCGCACCGTCTGCCATTTCAAGCGCGCACGTATGCTCGATATCAAAAACTGCTCCGACTAGAGCCACTGCGCTAAATCTTCGAGATTGCAGCTGGCTTCTGTCTGGGTGAACTTTCCAACTCTTGGTGTGTCTTGCTGGTGTATTGGCGACCAAAATTGCTAAATACTCATTTCGAACAGCCTGTAAAAGACACTGCCGCACATGCCTATTGTTCACTCGGCTTCCTTGCTATTTTGGTATGCACGTCAGGAGTCGGAGAGCAGGCATCAGTTCTATACCAGGCTAAATGTAGAACTAAAAGTAATGCGACCTCTTTAAGAGATTCTGCAATAAAGATAACTTTGTTTCGTTCTCTTTTCATTTACAGAGGCTGGCGCTCACACCTGCAACAAGTGCGGCTATAATTTCTTATTGCGTCAAAACGGGACACGCATCAGTGGCACGAACACCCCAAGATGCAAGTGCAGCACCAGCAGCGTTGCCCCGTTAAGAACGACTTCTTTTAGTGATCGACCAAACAGAACGACTCCTGGAGCTCGGGGCAAGGATCAGAGCTCAATCTGGTCTGCCAGAAGCTTTTATTTTTCCAGTAATGACGATGATAATTATCAAATAAAGATATTTCACTAAGCCTATCTGTCCTTACGGAAGTCTGGTTGTTGCTAAACTACGTGAGTGCACCGGGCAGCAGTATTTTCACGCAACTCAGTTACGTTCAAAAACCGCGCCATATTCGAAAACCGAGTGTTCAGTTATATGTTTAGGACTGCAAAAATAAAAAAAAAACTTTGACGAGACAGCGTACAGCGGTTGAGTGATGCGTAACTGCGCTGCGATGCCAGGCATTCCCAGCGGTGGACATTGTGCGCCCCAGGTTGTTCTTCCTGACCAATCATTTACTAATGTAACTACCACCATCCACGTTGCGCAGTCTGCTTGCTATCCGTTGGCTAGGTTGTGATGACTCTGCAAGTTTGCATGAATTAGAATGCGTTCTAAGGCGATTCTGGTCTGGGCTAGTTGGCTCACACTTTCTACAAAACAGATTAACACAGCGCAACGGTACGAGGGCAAGAAGAAATATGAAGCACGGGACGGGCGCTGACTAGAAACTTTTTATTGCATCATAAAAACCAGCTCAATTTATACCATTTTCCTGGACCAGGTGGTACATTGTCAGCTAGTGGAGATTACGAAGGAACACACCTCACAATCTTGGAGATCATTAAACAACGAAAATAAAACTCGTGACAAATGCACGGACCAAATTGCAATAGCATTACTAAGATAATGAAAAACGGACCATAGATAAAAGGTGCACATGTACCCGCCAGCTACAAGCCTTCGACAACTACAGCTCTGAAAAAGCTACAAAGTAAGTTTTAGTGCATGCTCTTGTCATGAGTTTATTTTCGCTGTGTAATGATCGCCAAGCGTGTGAGCCATTCCCTCTCAATGTCCACTGGCTGACGATATACAAGGTGGTCCAGGAAAATGATATAAATTGTGCTAGTTTTTATGACGCAATAAAGAGTTGGTAGTCAGCGCCCATCCTGTGGTTCTTGTTTCTTCTTCTCCTCGTTACGTTGCGCTCTGTTAGTCTGTTTTCTAGAAATTAGGCTCCCCACCTCCCTCCGAGAGTTGCTGTCTCGGTGCCACCTGCCAAGGTCAAGCAAAGCGATTTTTCGCCCGCAGCACTCACGCCGACACCGAATTTTCTGAAGAGGGGCTTTAACGCTCTCGCGTTAAAATCTTGCTTACACTGCGATCGCCCCGCGCATGAAAGCTGTCCTCTAAAAGAGCAGGTCGGTGTGTCAAGTGGGCTCCTGACTTGCTGGAGAGAATAACGCTTAAAAGGGACAAAAAAAGTTAGGCAGTTTTCAGGTTAAAAAATTAGAGCCTGGGATTCATCAATTCAGCATACTATGACATCAATTCATCGCCACTAGTTATCACAACAGAGCACTCTTACCCATTCTATGAAGTTCACCTGAAAGCAGAGAGGCATGCTGTACTGTAGCGGGGAGGCACTAACCTGCTGCTCGACTCGCGAGATAGCTCTGGTTGGGCGATTGACGAAATTCATTTTGCCCGTGCACCGTGTGCGACATTCCTTCCATGCTTCGCCGTTTTTTCTGTGCAGCCTCGTACCCCCTGATGACTCTGAAGCGCATCTGTTTAAAGCACGTGTTCTGTCCAAGAAGTGATACTACTAGTTGCTATGTTTCAAAAGATCTAAATAACGCGACCGCGACGAAGGCTGGCACTACAAAGGATGACTATAAAACTGACGGCTCTTTTTCTGAGCGGGAGGTTACATGGCCTCGAATAGCAGGAAAAGAATGAAAGAAAATATGAAGAAGCTTTTGCGAGCCCTGCGCAGCAATACCAAACTGACGCACAAAGAGAAAAGACCAATAAGCTTCTACCTGCTTTCTGAAAATTGGCAAAACCACTGCCGCGATTCCCGCGTGAAATAAAGCTATGGGCTGCTCAAGCAAGATATAGACACAAGGCGAGTGCAAGGCACATCAGTAAAAGACAGAAAGAAACGACCAAAACTGCACACACCTCTGCCTAATTTTGATTGATTATAAAAGTAAGACTATGGCATAGGAGGAGGAATAAAAAAGAACCAGACAGGAAGAACGCTAAACATAAACTGAATTTCTAAGTTGACAGATGACACATATTTCTTTGCTTACTGCTTTTCACGGACAAGCTTGTCGGTGGCGGGGAATAAAATGTCCACTCTGTAATTTTCTGTCTTTCTTCAGCCGGCGTGAAAGCTGACGCACGTAAGGTATGGCTGTACGCCTCCACAATTTGCCGCCATTTTCGCCTGTCATGACTGAGTGCCCACCCGTCCTAATCTCTTTTACCAGGCATTCCACCACGGCAGTTAGTTTCGCAAGAAAAACCTGCTTTTCTCAAGCGCACCACTTGTCGATGCATGCTGTCCGCCATTTTGTGTTGGCACAACCTTTCAAGAGAACCGCGCAAGCATAATTTTGCATTCTCCGTCCAACCACTTTTGAATGGGCGGATTCAAAAACTAAAGTATCCTTTTTTGAGCGCGGCTAGTATATCCGGCAAATGTACCCCTTGTCACACTTCGCTGCTAACACAGACAGCAGTTGAAGCATCTTATGGTTAAAAAATCAACAACGAAGTGTTAAAGGTCAAACACCAGTTATAAGCATAACATAAACTTTGTCGCTAAAAGTACCAACAGAAAAGATGTCTAAAAGTTTGAATACTATTTGACCTTTTTTTTCGTGACAGTACTCGAGAACAATGTAACTAAAGTTAACACGTAACTGGGCTTCAAGTTAGGGAGAGTATACGAAGCTGAAAATTTCTGAACACTACGAAACTTGAGTAGCTGGAGTCCTGGTTAACAATTTTCTTTCCTTCAAATTTAAGCAGCACTAACTTTTAGGACGAATACACAGACGACATGACAGGACGGATGCTGACTCCAACTATGTTTATTGAACACGTTTTTCGTAGAACATACAAGAAACGACGACCGTGAGTGCATGCGCATCTGCGACAGACCACAGAAGGAAAGGCCAAGATGACAAAGTTTACAGCAAAGGAAGATTAAGGTGAGTGGAACGCATTTCGTCCCTTATTTTCAAGCAATCTGAATTCGCTGGCATGCAGGGAGACAGATGTGGTGCTGACACACATGTCGCCTCTTGCCTTGATGAAAAACGCTTCGGACAATTCCCGAGCTAATCTATCTTTGCCCCTGGTTAGAATTTTGATTTGGTCAAGCCGTGACAGTTCTGATCGTTTAGGTCCTTGCAAGAACGGAAATGGGTGGGTAGATTCAGGCATGAGTCTCATGCGTTACCCAAACTTCATTCAAGTCCCCTGGCACGTTCGATAACACAACGCCCTGTCTGGCCAACGAAAATTTTCCCACAAGAAAAGGGAATCTCATAGAGCACACTCGTGGCACACACGACAAAGGGCTTAGCGTGTTTTTTTTCACAGCCGGATGTTGCAGGGCCACTACTGTTGACCTTAGGGCACATCTTGGCCAGTTTACAAAGCGCAGAGAACACCATCGGAGTGCCGTACTTGTTGCCCACCCTTTTTAGGTTATGGGACACCTTGTGGATGTATAGCATGACCACTGGTTTGGCGTTCCCGGGTCTTTCTTTTCTGCGTGTCTTTTTCTGCCTTCCCTTGAATTTCTGTAGCAGTGCCTCGGTCACAGCTGTCAACACGTGATCAGGGAAACCTGCTTTTCGCAGTCTTTCTACCTCGCCCCGAAAGCTCTCTTGCATCATGTGAGGGCACGACTTAGCAAGTGCGGATTCTAGAGAAAGGTTCGCAATAGCCCTCTTAACAGTTTTTGACTGGGCCGAATCAAAAGAAAAAAAATCTTTCTTGGCTCTAGGGCGGTAGCACCAGCATACACACTTTTTTCCGAGCATGATGTTCAGGTCCAAAAACTGGAGGCGGTTAAGCGCAGGTAACTCGTACGTAAAAGAGAGCCCTTTTCCATGTTGTACAAATTGTTCTAAAATATTCATCGCAATTTCCTCATACCGGCCTTGGTCACTTTTTTTTTAAATTACCGAAAAATCATATACTTATCTAAAAATCATCAGGAGATTGCCTTCGTCAGGTATTGAAGCCAAAGCGTTGCCGAATGATGCAAGAAAAATGTTACACAAAAAAACGGAGCGACACATGATCCGATGCAAATGCCCTGGAGCTGTAGATAGCGCCGGTTGTCAAACTCGATAAAAGTAGCGTTGATATAAAATTCTAAAAGTGACATGAAGTTATCTACGCTTAAGCCGGCTATATTCTGGAAGGCGATAGTACCATTTGCTTCAATGCACTGTCTCACAGCAATAAACAGGTCGCTATGTGGTATAGAACAAAAACGATCTTCAACATCTATGGAAAAGGCATATCCAATCTGCTCTCCTTTCAACACACTGGCAAGTTCCAATGAATTATTGGTGGCAAAGGGATCAGGAAGAACCAGATTATTTAAGTGCCTAAGCATGAAACGACTAATATGTTGCTGTCAGGTCCCATTCTCGCTAAGAATCGTCCTGAAGGGTGCATCGGTTTGTGAGTTTTCACCGCGAAGAACACGGAAAAGGTGTTCACTCAAGAGTGCACAACGGCTCTTGCAAGGCTCTGGAGTTCCAAGAATTTACATAGGCCAACTGCGTTGGTCTCGACACGGGTTGCGGCCGGTTTAGCTGCCACAGATTTATTCTCTACTGCTTGCATTGCCTTCTCGCTGTTAACAAGAGAGAAGAAAGATGCGTAGGGTTGGTAGAAGACGGAGAACATAAGCGTTTCACCTCAGAATATAAATATTGTGAAAAAGAGCCTAATATTACCAATGCATCAGAAAAAGTCGATCAAATCTGAACAGCTAAATGGTGACGGAATAAATATTAGACGCTTTTTCCATGCTAAGCATGTGTTCTCGCTACTGTTGCCAAACCGCAACTGAGCCATTATGGCAAATCACCCCGCGTGCTCAGAGTGAAAAAAAAAACCGCAATCAGCTTTCCATTTCTCCCAAAAAGAGTGAGGAGAGCCGAACTACAATAACCTTAATGAATTAGTCTTCAGGCTGACACAGGAAACCTAGAAGTTTTCTCTTCTGTGACAAGCCGCCGCGGTGGCTCAGTGGTTATTGCGCTTGGCTGCTGACCCAAAAGACGCGGGTTCGATCCCGGCCGCGGCGGCCGAATTTCGAAGGCCCGTGTACTGTGCGATGTCAATGCACGTTGAAGAACACCAGGTGTTCAAAATTTTCGGAGCCCTTCACTACGGCGTCTGTCATAGCCTGAGTAGCATTAGGACGTTAAACGCCCACTAGCATCTTCTTTGACAGAAAAAGATAAGAAGCAACCACCACAAAAAGCGAAGCCTCAATAGAAGTGAGACAGCACAAGGAAAAGCCAGTCCTTTCTCCAGAAACACGGAAACTTGCTCCTAATCTTAATAAACTTAGTAATTGACAGGGTGTCGAACCGGAATTTTTTCGGGTTCGGTTCGGGTTCGGGTTCATGCCTTTCGGGTTCAGTTCCGGGTTCGGCTCCAGAGCGACATTCCGTTCCGGTTCGAACCGGTTCGGACCGTATCGAACCGGTTCAAACGGGTTCAAACGGGTTCGGGACAAAAAAAAAGTTATGCGGTTTACTTTTCTCTGGCACATCTGTATATGAAATAAAAAATGCCCAAATTTGTTTAATGCCAGATGTTCTCACTTGACACACTTTATTTATTGCCCGCGGCAAAAAGACGAACTTACGGTAAGAGCCGGAAAATGAAATCAACTCGAAATTAATGCAAATCGGCTATGTATACGCTATAATCCATCTTATGAGGTATGATCACATGATCATGACATGATCAGTTGTGGCTTATGACCCTAAATCCCTCTAAGACAAAGCTCGTCTCCTTTACTAGAAATTCATATCGCATACCAACCGCATACTCTCTTAATGACATAACAGTTGAGACAACTTACACTTACAAGTATCTAGGAGTTCACCTTCAATCAGACTTAACCTGGAACTATCATATTGATACATGCATTCGAAGAAGAGACAGAAGTAGCGCATGCGCTAGAAGAGGAAGAAGTTAGTTGGCTCTCTCGCGCGCGCTCGAACCACTAGGGGACCGCCGCATTGTGCCCGTTCTGCGGAGAACCCGAAACGATAGATCATTTCTTGTTGACCTGCCGCCGTTTCTCCTCTTTACGGAGCCGCCTGCTGGAGCTTCCGTTACGACAGCTTGGTCTAAGTCTGTCAGCTGGGGTTGCTCTGTCTCTTGGGGCTTCCTCCCTTGGGCACAGCAACTGGAATGTGCTCTCCGCCATGCAAAACTTCCTTACAGACACTAAACGGCTGCCGTCTTAAGCTCTGGTCTTTCTCATGACCAATATTTCTCTGGAATGAAAGCTTTCTGAAACGTGGAATATTTAGCCCCGTTCTCTATTTCAGTCACCGATCTCACAGCATTTGTTTAACCTATTTCAATTACACATTTGAGATCCTTTCATTTATTTCCTAATTGCTATTATTATCATGATTATTTTATTTTTCCCCACAATTATTTTCTTGTTTAACATTTTGTACACCTATCAGTTGCCGCCTGTGTCTTGGCCAATCCCCCGCAGTGGGTATGCGCCATTTTCTAGAGGACAACAACAACAACAACAACCGCCGCAGGTTTTTTGTCTCTGCGCGGGTGTTCTTTTTGGCGTTGCACGCTACAGTTTGGTGGAGCAGTGCTGGGTACGCTTCCCGACCTGCAAACTCCGTACAGCGTCACTACGGACCTCACACCGGTTCACCAGCGACCCAGCCGCCGTCTCTGCGGAGAGTCGCCTGAATTTGGGCCCCTTCCCCCGCCAACAAAGACGACGCAGCCTCGACCGTCGAGTCCAACTGCCATGGCCGCTGACACCAGGCCCCTGGCGCCGATCCTTTGCCACCCACCGCGAACACCGCCATCTTTTCACGGTGACGTGTTCGAAGACGCTGAGGACTGGCTGGAGACGTTCGAGCGGGTCGCACGCTACAACGGCTGGTGCGACGAGCGCAAGCTGAATAACGTCTACTTTGCCCTGGAAGAGACTGCTCGGACGTGGTTTGAAAACCACGAGGCTACACTTCCCACCTGGGAGACGTTTTGCCGGAGTCTCCTGGCTACGTTCCCCAACGCTGACCGCCGGGAGAAGGCTGAAGCTGCGCTGCACTCCCGAAATCAGCGCACGAACGAAAGCACCAGTGAACTAATTCGCTCCGTTGTCCGGGAGGAACTGCAACGGATCCATCTGCCTCAGGTTGCACCTGCGCCGCTGGCAGCGCTGTCCGAAGTTGTCAGGGACGAGGTGCGACAGGCTGCGCAGGCACCTCCTGTCCCCGAAGCGCCATCCCGGTTCGATGACCGACCCACGTACGCATCTGTTGTACGTCGCACGACAGGCTACGGTCCCATTACCCCAACGCCTGGCGTGAGCAACATCGGCACATGTCACGCAAGCGTGCCTGGCTACGGTGTGACCCCGTCGACCTCCGTGAGTAACATCGCCACGTATTCTGCAACCGCATCTGCTACAGCTGGGCCACGCCCTCGCAAGTCGGATTTGTGGCGTACACCGGACCGCAGGCCTCTCTGCTACCACTGTGGGGAGCCTGGTCACCTCTACCGCGCCTGTCCGTACCGCCAAGTGGGCCTTCGCGGTTTCCATCCCGACGCACCCTGCCCTCAGAACGGCGAACGACCGCATGAGATTGCACAGCATCTCTGGGCACGCCAGAACCCTGCCTACTCTGGAAGGCGCGAGTCCCGTTCCCCTTCGCCTCTCCGTTATCGCTCTTCCAGCCCTGGCGGCCAGAGTAGCTCTGCTGGCCGTCGCTCGCCGAGTCCGCGTCGGGAAAACTAACACCAGCGACCTCTGGAGGCAAGGCCGCTGACGTCGGGACGTGTCAAGATCCTCCATCGCGGAACCCTCGAGCCGACGATACCCGGACAGAGAGAGGCAGCGACAGTATCAGATACGCTGCATCCGATTTGCGTGTGACAATTGATGGCACTGACATTACCGCGCTGCTCGATACCGGTGCTGATTACTCTATTATGAGCCGTGCCTTCGCTGGAGAACTTAAGAAGGTTCTGACACCGTGGACGGGGACCCCCATTCGCACCGCTGGTGGCCACCTAATTGCCCCTGTGGGCAAGTGCACGGCTAGAGTTGGGATTAGTGGTTTTACGTACGTTGGTGAATTTGTCGTACTCCCCGAGTGTTCCAGAGACTTGATTCTGGGGATCGACTTCCTGCAGTCGAACGGCGCTGTGATTGACTTTCAGGAGGCACGTGTCACGTTCTCGACCAAACAGGCCGTGGCGCGCTTTGACTCCCGCGATCCCTGCAGCAACGCTCTGCGCATTGTCGAGAACGACGTCACGGTGCCGCCGCGGTGCAGTGTTCTGGTGCTCGTGCGGAACGACCTCTTTCATGACTACGAGGGCCTAGCGGACAGCCATAGTCCACTGCTGCTTAAGCGGGGACTTGCCGTTGCAAGAGGTCTCGTCCAACTACGTGACGGCCGCACCCACGTCCTCCTAACTTTGCCAACGAATATCAGCACCTGGCCAAAGGCATGGCTATTGCCTTCCTCCACGACGTTGCTGAGGTTCCAGGTTTGTGCACTGTGGGAGGACCCTCTCCGGAGTATGCTGGCCCACATCATGTTCTTCAGTCAGTCAGAATAAATCCTGCCTTGCCGTCGGTTCAGAGGGATCTTCTGTCGGCCCTCTTGGCAGAATTTGCGGACTGTTTCGCTACGTGCTCGAAGGTCGGCCGAACTCCACTCGCCAAGCATCGTATCATCACTGACGAGACTACGCGACCCGTCTGCCAGCGCCCATATCGTGTTTCCCCGGTGGAGAGAGAAGCCAATCAGAATCAGGTTGCCGAGATGCTTGCAGACGATGTCATTCAGCCGTCCACCAGTCCGTGGGCATCGCCTGTGGTTCTTGTCAAAAAGAAGGACAATACTCTGCGTTTCTGCGTGGACTACAGGAAACTTAACAGCGTGACCAAAAAGTACGTTTACCCGCTGCCCAGGATAGATGACGCGCTCGACCGATTGCGGAACGCCAGATACTTCTCGTCATTGGATCTTAAAAGCGGGTACTGGCAAATCGAAGTGGACGAGAGAGACCGGGAGAAGACGGCTTTCGTGACGCCTGACGGCCTCTATGAGTTTAAAGTGCTCCCATTTGGTCTGTGCTCAGCACCGGCTACTTTACAACGCATGATGGACACTGTCCTCTCCGGCTTGAAATGGCAGTCCTGCCTGGTGTACCTGGACGATGTCGTTATATTTTCGCCCACCTTTGACCAACACTTGGAGCGGTTGCGCATTGTGCTACAAGCGCTCAAATCCGCGCAACTCACCATCAAAGCCGAGAAATGCCATTTTGGCTTTGAGGAACTTCGCTTTCTTGGTCACGTTGTCAGCGCACAAGGTGTTCGCCCGGACCCTGACAAGACTGCTGCCGTCTCAGGTTTTCCACGCCCAACTGACAAGAAGGCCGTTCGCCGGTTTTTAGGCCTGTGCTCCTATTATAGGCGCTTTATTCAAGATTTCTCGAAAATCGCGGAACCGCTGAACGCACTGACCCGTGACGACACGCCCTTCCTGTGGGGGACCGACGAAGAGGCTGCATTTGTCGAGCTTCGCAGCCGTCTGCAACCGATACTCGGCCATTTCGACGAGCATGCTGCCACGGACATCCACACTGACGCCAGCAATGTTGGCCTTGGTGCAGTACTGATCCAGTGGCAAGACGGTGCAGAACGGGTCATCAGTTATGCTAGTCGGACACTTACGCGCTCCGAGACCAATTATTCTACGACGGAGAACGAATGTCTTGCAGTGATATGGGCCATCTGCAAGTTCCGACCGTACCTATCTTCAGCACACGAGCAGCAGCGACGGTGGTGATCGGACGCCCCCTTATCTGCTTTGTTTTCGCCTTACAGATTTCAACGACGAACCCTGCTGCACGCGACTCAAGACAGCACTAAGTGTGACGTCACAGACTTCTGCGCCACCGCGCTTCTACCGGCCGAGCTGTAAACGGGTCACACGAGCAGCAGCGACGGTGGTGATCGGACGCCCCCTTATCTGCTTTGTTTTCGCCTTACAGGTTGGTAAAAAACCTACTTTTCTACTTGCCATTTTTTCTTTCACCACCGCTGCTGCTGCCGTGTTGCTCGCTGCTGCCTTGTTGCTCGTTGCTGCCTTTGTTTTCTACCGTGCTCTCAGTTGTAGTGTTAGGAGAAAGATTTTCCGAATTTAAACCTGTATGTTGCACAAGCTATACCAAGGCTAACATGCCGGGGACATGCCCTTCCTGCGAAGAATGTCTGCCAAATGACGGACTCGCCATCAAGTGCGCCGAATGTGAGTACACCTACCATCTCGGCAATTGCTCTGGTGTCTCTGCGTCAACATATAAGGGAAAAGGCGAGAAAGGTCGCAAAGCGTGGCGATGTCCAGAATGTCGCAAAACAAACGCAGGAAGCTCTGACACACCCAGTACGCAACCTGACCTTGCTAGCTGTTTAGCCGGCATATGTCAAAAACTTGATGCTCTTGCTGGCCTGCCTGACCAAGTCGATGAAGTGAAGAAGTCCATTGAACTAATGTCAAAAAAATACGATGATATACTTGAACAACAGGTAAAACATGAGAAAGAGATCTGTACCTTAAAGAAACGTGTTAGTGCACTTGAGACTAGAGTCGACGCTGATGATGTGGAGTCATTGAAAATGACTGTGAACGACCTTGAGTGGCGAAACAGAAAGCTGAACCTTGAGGTGCACGGCATACCGGTGACAAATGATGAGAATCTGATGGAAAAGGTAAATAACGTAGCAAAATCTGTGGATTTGCCAGAGCTTACATTGAATGACGTCGATGTTGTGCACAGACTTCCTTCAAAGCCAGGAAAGGTGCCCGGGATCATTGTCCGGTTTTCAAAGCTCTCAACTCGTGACATGTGGTTTCAGAAGCGTACAGCTTTAAGAGATGCTCACTCGGATGTATCAGTCAGCGAAAACATGACGCGCCAAAGCCGTGAGCTGTTGCGCTTAGCAAAGGCATGGGCAGGTGAGAATGATTACCAGTACGCTTGGCACCGGAATGGCAAAGTGTTCGTTAGAAGGAAACAACGCGATCCTGCGATTGTCATTCATTGTCCAGCAGATTTGGACCAGTTGTAAAGCCAGTAATGTGCGGCAATATGCGGCACTCTTTTTCCAATGGCTCTTTCTACTGATCTAGTTAATCTTTCTGACCTCAATAGTTTCATTAAGCCTGATAATCCTCATTGTTGCTCTTGTATTCATGTTAATCTCAGATCTGGTCGAAATAAGCAAGAAGAACTTGACTGTTTTTTCAGAGAAGTGGAAACTCGTTTCAATGTTGTTATGTTTTCTGAAACGTGGTTTACTTGTGAAGGTGACGTCTATGTGATTCCGACGTACAAATGTTTCTATATGAACCGATCCATAAGAAGGGGAGGTGGTGTTTCAATGTTAGTTTCGAATACTATGGAATCAGAAATGATGCCTGAATTTTGTTGTATTACGCCCCATTACGAAGTCCTGGCAGTCAAGTCTGGCACAAGGATATTTTGTGTCTGCTATCGTCCACCGGGTAGCAGTTCTGCTGAGCTCTTTTTATTTCTTGATTCATTCCTAGAATTTGTTAACATGAACCAATATCAGTTAATTTTAGGTGGCGATTTTAACATTGACATGCTGGCCAACAATAACACAACAATCGAGTTCAATACTTTACTTAACGTCCACTCCTGTGAAAATGTCATCATGTCACCTACACGGATTACGACAGAATCAGAAACACTTTTAGATCTTTTCATAACAAACTCCAAAATAGAAAGCTTGAAGTCAGGCACCATTGCTTATGCTCTGAGTGATCACATACCAATATTCATATCTGTCAATCTTGCTCCGATTTCTCAACGACAACCCGACCAAATGTCATTTTATCGAGTTATAAATCATCACACGTTATGCGAGTTCAAGGAACGCTTATCTATTGTTAACTGGGAACATGTTTTTGAGGAAAGCGACCCTGATGAAGCATACGAAAAATTTTTAGAGATTGTTACTGACATTTATAATGCTTCCTTTCCACTTAAGAAATTCTCCCAGTCAAAGAAATGTAAGAAACCATGGGTCGACAAAAACATGTTGCAGTTGATAAGAAAACGCGATAAACTTTACAGAGTGTTTTTACAAAGTAGATGTCCTGAAGCACTGAAAACATTAAAAAAAATTAGGAACTTCGTTACAAAGCAACTTCGCGTCGCTAAAAAGCAATATATTTATAACCGATTTAATTCAACTGGTAGACAATCTGAAAAAGTTTGGAAGGTTTTAAAATCTATCTTCAGTAATTCTTCCGAACTGACCACAAAAATTAATCATGAAGGCATTGAATTAAAAGGTTCTGATCTAGCAGATGCCTTTAATGACTACTTTCTTTCCTTTGCTGACACATCAAGCGGCGACGTAAATCTTTCCTATATGAGTGCCAGAAATAGTGAAACAATATTTTTAACACCGGTTACAGTAAATGAAGTAATTACAGAATTTTTAGCGCTTAATAATAGTAAAGCTACAGATGCGTCAGGTTTTCAGATACAGCCCATAAAATTTACTATCGCCATTCTTGCACCTTCCCTCGCCCATATCTTCAACCTATCCTTAGTTTCCGGTGTTTTTCCGCGTCTTATGCAAAGGGCAAAAGTCACAGTAGTGTATAAAAAAGGAAACAAAAATGAAATGGGAAACTATCGCCCGATATCAATCTTACCTGTGTTTTCCAAAGGCCTCGAAAAAGTTATTCTTAAACGGCTATCCTCCTTCACTGAAAGATGTAACATTATCACTACCGCTCAATATGGGTTTCGTAAAAATAGATCGACTGAGTTAGCTCTCCTTGCTCAGAAAGAATTCATACTAAAACATTTTGAATCCAAAAACATGGTACTTGGTTTATTTTTAGATTTTTCAAAGGCGTTTGACCTTGTTAATCACTCTGTGCTCCTTAAAAAATTAGACCACTACGGTATTAGAGGCATAGCCCATATGCTGATTTCTTCATACTTGCGACATAGATCTCAGTTTGTTAGTATTGCCGGTGAATGCTCCCAGTTGAAAGCGGTAGCTTCTGGCGTTCCGCAAGGGAGCATTTTGGGTCCGTTTCTTTTTGTTCTTTATATTAATGATATTGTTCGCATCGATAGCACTGCTAAGTACATAATTTATGCAGATGACACTAGTCTGTTTTTTTTCGGGTACTTCAACGGCTGATCTCGCAAATCGAGCTGATAAAACCTTAAAAGAAATAAATACTTGGACTGCTGATAATCACTTAAGAATTAACGTTAGTAAAACTGCAGCCGTCATGTTCCACCCACGTCACAAACACTTTGAACTTCCTCTAATTGAATTAAACAATACCAGAATAGAATTTGTGCAGTCTGTGAAAACTCTGGGCGTTTACTTTGCAGCAGATATGTCGTGGAATGACCATATTAATTACGTCGTTCAGAAACTTTCCAGAACAGTTGGTATCATGCGCCGCCATTGCTTTAATTTTCCTACGTCAGTCAACATGTTACTTTATCACTCTTTGTTCTCTTCCATAGCCAGCTACGGTGTGGGCAACAACAACAGCTGAAAATATTAACAAACTCACTGTCTTACAAAAACGTATTATACGCATTGCATGTAAAGTGCCGTATTTCTTCCACACTGCGACACCCTGCTTATTGTTCGGCCAGCCCACCTCTGTTGTAACAGATCATAGCGCCTTGTGCTGGCTATCTTCCCTGAAAGAGCTTCCTGTCCGGCTTTGGCGCTGGGTACTGCGCCTATAAGAACATAGACTTTCTGTCGTTCATAAATACGGCCGCTTGCACCAAAACGCAAATTGCTGGTCACCTTACCCTTCCTTCGCCTTCCTCAAGCGGATGTGAGACTAGCACCTGCGTTTTGTTCATATCATATTATATTGGTTCTAAGGAAAGGAAAAGAGGATGTCTCTCACTCATATCTCGGTGGACATCCAAACCACACCGTTATTCCAAACCACACCGTGGAATAAATCAATAAATATCCCGTCAGCTTGCTGTCGAGAATTTATTGCTTTCGTGATGTTGCGTGTTATTTATTATAATTGCGGTACCGCGGATAGCCCTTTCTGGAAAGCGTGTTGCATTCGATCCAGTAGGTTGTTTTCTTAGAAATAACTCATGATTTTTGTTACGATTGTGTTGCATGAGATTGCAGCAACCACATGCAAGAGATTTTGGTATGGAGTTGTTAAAGAGCATTATATTACCTTTTTTTATGAATAGGGATTATCTTTGCACGAAGCCAGATCGCAGGAAGCGTGATAGTTTCTGGTGCCCCCCCCCCCCCCCCCCCCCCCCCAGAGTAGTGTGCGCATCTTTCTTTAAAAATACATTTGAGATGTAGTTTCGACCGGATGACTTTTTCGGGTCATTCAGTAATAGCATCATAAGCACGCCTGCTTTAGTTATCGCTCTATTGGGCTTCAAAGGATTAAAAGTTGCCTCGAGGATGTCTAACGCAGTTCTTAACGTAAGAACTGATTAGAAATGCTCATTAATTGAATTCGCTCCGCAGATATTCTCCACAAATATATTTTGCAGGACTTGCTCAGCCAGGCAGGAACGGGACAGCGTGCTGCGGGCATGCAATTAAGCAGCCACGAAATTCAGTCTGCGCGTGCTTGACAGGCGTGCGGGGGTGTCGTCGTCTTCTGCGGCCGGACCACGCTGGCACGCTACAGCCCCCCCCCTCCCGCCCCCCTCTAGCGATGAAGCCATGAACGAAGTGTGAATGGCGAAAAGCGGATACTGTGGGCGCAAATCGTACGCGGCGAGAACTGGCACGGTTGGTAGTGGATGCAGCGGCTCAGTTTGCGATGGCGTCGGAGTCAAAGTGGCACGCTAAAGGCAGTCAACTGAGATTGTGTCCTCCCGGCCGCTGCTGATAAGCAGGAGAAAGTGCTTAGGAGCACGCCGAAGCACTTGATACGGACCATCGTATGATGATGATGAATCGTGATTCTCATAATACTGAGAACTTCATCGGTGTCGTGGCGAACAAAGACATGAGTACACTGAAGGTCGGAAGGGACGTGGACACGACGAGAATACTGGCGCTGACGTGAGGGAACGACGTCCGTCCATCCGTCCGTCCATCCGTCCGTCCATCCGTCCGTCCATCCATCCATCCATCCATCCGTCCGTCCGTCCATCCGTCCGTCCGTCCGTCCGTCCGTCCGTCTGTCCGTCCGTCCGTCCGTCCGTCCGTCCGTCCGTCCGTCCGTCCGTCCGTCCGTCCGTCCATCTATCCATCCATCCATCCATCCATCCATCCATCCATCCATCCATCCATCCAGGAAAAACAGACGCCATAAGTGAAGCTTTCAACTGCCGGTGAAACAGCTTAATGACACCATTGGAAATGGTTGATTGGTTTATGGGGTTTAACGTCCCAAAGCGACTAAGTCTATGAGAGACGCCGTAATGGAGGGCTCCGGAAATTTCCACCACCAGGGGTTCTTTAAAGGGATACTTAGGCGGTATTCGAATCAGCTAATTTATTAGGGTTTTGAAGTAGTGTCATTGC
The DNA here is from genome assembly GCF_055824585.1 of Amblyomma mixtum. NCBI lineage: Eukaryota > Metazoa > Arthropoda > Arachnida > Ixodida > Ixodidae > Amblyomma > Amblyomma mixtum. The sequence continues at coordinate 103,359,670 of NC_143021.1, read as the reverse complement.
TGATCACGTCTGTGAAATTATTTTTTCGATTTTGGCTAAAACAGTGGCGCAATCACCAATTAAAAACGCGATGTTCAAATCTCCCGCGCCCCGCGCGCGCGTAGTAGAGGAGAACAGCGGAGAGGGAAACCTCGTCCATGTCGGCCAACGTGACGTCACGTTGAGGAGCCGGGGATACTTCGGCGCACCCGAGCGAGCTTTCAACGCGCGTTGTTTCTCGTGCTGCGTGCGTTGTGACGTACAAAGCGTGTCAGCCGACCTTGAGAATCAGATTCAACATTAGGTACTACTCTGCGTTCATGTCCATGAACAAATACGGCCGAGACTGTGTTGTCTTCCACTGTTTTTAGTAAGATCAAAAGCTGTAAGTGCAAGCGCTCGCTGCTGTGATGAAGAATTCAAGGTGACCAAAGCAAGCCGGCTCTGCTCGAATCACTTTCGTAAGAGCGGGTACATGCAGAGCTTGTCCCTAATGGGACCTCTGGAGATTTCTGTCGAAAAGGCGCGGCTGAACCATGACACAGTGGGCCTCTTCGATTAACCGCGCTCGGGCAGCCCGCTGGCGGCCCGCAGGTTCGCCTCTGACAGGAAAACGCATCATGATCACGTGGGCTGGTGGCCACCGGAACCAGCCGGCCGGCAATCACGGCGGCAAGAAATTCGCGGATCACGGAGGGCAGATGCTCTCTCTAGCTTCGCGTTCTGCGTCTCACGCGCGAAACGTAGGAATCGGCTGCTTGGTATCGAAAACAACGACTCGCAGTTATTGAGGGCTGCGTGCCGCAGACTGCAGAACATGCAGCTGATCAAGCTCGCATTCGTATACATCGGCAACGACAACGCGAGCGTGTGCCTTCGGTGCGCTGTGTAAGCTTCAAGCATAGGACGGAAAAACTGCCCGTGCGTTGCTTATCAAACGACAAGCCGTACTCTCGGATTATTGCGTGTTTGCTACAACGCAGTAAGTATATATGACTGGTATGACCGCCGACGATCGACCCTGCTGGACTCTGCTGTGGTCGTTGCGATTTCTACGCTCGTAACCTGCTTCCTGTAAGCTGCAAGCAGGAAAGAATCGGGATACGTTCGTTCAACTGTAGTCTGTCGGCCGCCGGCTTTTGCTGCAGGCAAGGAACGCATAATCTCGGCAAAAGCGCATATCGGCTTGTTGAACGTCCACCTAGAACAAGCGGGTGCAATGTATAAATTTAACTGCGTCGTGTCTGTAATAATACAGCTTTATAGCAGAGAACTGGCACTGGAATGAAAGGCGCTACAATAAAGCCCTGCGTGTCGGCGCCTCACGTCCGCGTGTGATTGCATGACGATCAGCGCTAGAGCTCATTTTTATCTCTTTTTTAAATGAGCCAAACGCGAGGGGGTGCATGTCTAGGGTAATTCTCAGATATTTTGAGCATATGGGGCAGAAGGCCCGAGCATGAAGCTGTACAACAGTTGGCGACGACAGAATCAGCACTTAATTGGTCGGCGCGACAATTATTGCCCGCAGAGATGTCTCGAGCAATGTGCTCGTGAGGGCTTTTAATAAAGTAAATGTTTCAGTCAAGCGTTTTTCAAAGCATATCCACTTTTGCACTGCGCCAAACGCAATGAAGACCATACGCTCCCGTATCGCGCTCAACCAATACTTCGTAAAACACGTTCAGCACATGCATATATGCGCGCGCCTGAACGCGTACTCGGAACTGGAATCCGGTTGCTCTCGTGAAAGGCCTCGAACACCATCGCAATATCCGCCGGGCGCACGAAATTAACAGCCGAAATATTTTGTGAATCAGAAGTATGCGATCGTAATATAAAGCGAGCAATTGTGCTTGCGAGGCGGTGAGACGATCGAAATATGATCGCGCATACGCACGCAAAACATATCAATAAACACCGACAACTACCGCAAAAGGTGCCATTGCAGGCGACACAGTCGATGTGCACCGTGGCCTAGTCGAAACAAGCACCTGCATCGCGCAAAACATCGCATGAAGAACCGCGGTCCTTCTAGTCCTTATAAAAATGGCTGCGCGAGCTTCCCGCTACCGTACACCTCTCTGTCGTCTGCTAGCTGCCCGAGCGCTGCCAGCACAAAATCGTCCTCGCGAGTCTGGCCGCCGGCTGGCAGCCCGAAACCGCCCAGCCGGAGAAAAACGAACGCGTTCCGGGCAGCCACCGGAAGTGGGCGGAGCAACCCGAGAAAAATCGAGCGCGCTCGGGCAGCCCGCAAGCAACCCGCGGGCTGCCAGAGGCGGATAATCAAAGAAGCCCAGTTCGTTCGATTTTCTCGCGCATGAGAGGCGTGTCACCATTCCGAAGAAGCGCCTCTTTTAAAAGTAGAAACATGGTCACTTAGCCCCTGAAGAAACCTTATAGAGGCTTAAGCATGTGTCGCTCTCCTCAGCTTAGGTAGGGCCAGACCACCTGAGACGTGCTCAGCAAGGCTCGGTTAGTGATTTTAAACTCGGTTCGACGTGTCCAAGCAAGCAAGCAAGCAGAGCAAAGCACAATAAAGCAAAGCAAGCAAGCATCGAAGCTCTTCATATGCGGCATCTCGTTTAATCGTAGCTAAGCAATTAAAATGAAAGCGTTCGACGTTGATTTCGGATTCAAATTTATGAGAGAAATGAATGTCAACCGAGTTTTTGCAAAAAAAACACCGCAGCCTTACTCGGTTTCTTCCTCAAGCTGTGGCAGCGGGCGAGTTGCAGCTAGCTTGGCTTTTAAACACACATATAGTTGGCAACTACTTCACTGAACCTAAACTGCAAATCTAGTAAGGGCGAACGTTTCGAGGCAGCGATTAATATTTTCTGGCATCTGCTGAACGCGACACGAGTGAAGCAGCAGCCTTGTGCGCGTATTTGGCTTGGTTTCCAGCGCACAATGATTGCGTCACTATCTTGTGGTCACATGCCTCGCAGTGCTTGGCCACTGCGCTTCGCTAATTTTGACACCAACTTTGTGCTACTTCATCGTTTCCTTGAAATACTTTCTTGCCCCAACCCGCAACGCCGGGTACTGAGAACAGGATTTTTTGTACACAGTGCTTTGGGCCTTTTCTTTAGATGACGCTCTTCCGGGCCAGCCAGGAGGCGTCCGGTGGTGGTAATTGACTTGAGTATTGTTCGCACCCCTTCCTTTCCGAGAATACGAGCCGAGGTTGTGCTGACACCTTTTACGCATGGTCTGCATCGCGTCTTTGACTCTGGCGTATGCTTGTGCTAGGCGTAGAATATTTTGGTTGTGTCTTTTTTGGTTTCAGGCGATACGTGGAATGAGCAAACTGTAGTATCCTTTTCTTCAGAGGTCAGTACAAAAAAAATAGTCGCCGTATTCGCTTTTACAACGACACGGAAAGCTGCGATCTGCACTCAACGCAGCGCCGGATCCGCATCGGCAGCTTCTCCAGTCCTCAAAGTGACGTCACGACCTATCTTGACCAATCACGGGCGGCGGCGCGCCGCGCGGCGTGCCCCGCGGCACGGGCCGCATATTTCGGCTAAAAAAGGGCAATTCGCGCTTGTTTTTGCCTTATTTAGTAGTAGTAGTAGTAGTTATAATAGTAGTAGTAGTAGTAGTTGTAGTAGTAGTATGTTTATTTGGCCATATTATATACAATATGCCCTCGAGGTGAGGCTAAAGGAGGTAGACCAAGCATGCCTCCTGACAAGGCCTACACCCCGATCACACATCATGGAAACGGGGGCCGAATGGACAAAAGATAAAAAACAATGAGCAAACATGATCACAATAGAAAAAAGTTAATGATAGACAATAATAAATATCAATTAACAATAAACAAAACATTTCATAATATGCACATTAAAAAAGCAGAACACAAACACACACTCAAAAAAAAACTAAGTATACAGAATTACCTAAATTTAACCGGGGGGGAAAGAATCGTCAGTTTTTTCTTGAATACAGACACACTATAACTTTCTAAAGCAATCTGAATAAGAGACTGGTAGGCATTACGCAATGTTATAATTTGATAATCGGTTGTTTGTTTACCATAATTTGTTCTGGGTCTTGCAGTAGATAGGGCAACGGAACGTAGACCATGCGCAACGTTTCTTGAATTATAAGTATTAGAAAAAGAGCTAAAGTCATGCTTGACTTTATAAAAAATGTGAAGAACCAAACTAAAATTGTATGAATGAAAGAAATTGCGAACATGAAATGTTTCGAAAAGATTTGCTTCAACAGATGAACTTGAATTTAATAAAGGTAGAGCTCTTTTCTGGAGAGAAAGCAATTTGTATGAATCAGTTTTGTTGCATGTACCCCAAACTAGGTTGCAATAAACCAGGTGAGAATGAACAAGAGAAAAATATAACTGTTTTTTAACTTGTAGTGGGAGGAGATGTCTAACACGATAAATAACATAAATAGATCTGGCCATTTTTAGTCTAATGTAGTTTATATGATCAGTCCAACCCAAATCGCTACGAAAAAACACACCAAGGAACCCGCAACTATGAACTTGCTCGATGTTAAAGTCATTAAAAAATAGTTTGATGTGATGATCTAATGGTTTGTTTTTTGGATGGAAGAGCATAAACTTTGTTTTGTTTACGTCTAATTGAAGTTGATTAACATAAAGCCAAACCGTTAACTCCTCAAGCCATCCATTACATTGGTGTTCAATTACTTGGAGACTGGAGCCGGAAAAAAAGACATTAGTATCGTCGGCATACATCATGATATTAGGAGTTAATGGAATGTTTACAATGTCATTAATATAGAGAATAAATAAAAGTGGTCCCAAAATTGATCCCTGAGGGACACCGAATTTTATCATACCAGAACTGGATTTTAAATCATGAATCTGAGTGTACTGTATCCGTGCAGTTAGAGAGCTTTCCAAAAGTGAAATTGCACTCCACGGATCCCGTAAGTCTTTAATTTATGGAGCAGTATTGTATGTTGCACAGAATCGAAAGCTTTGCGCAGATCAAGAAAAATTCCAACAGAAAAAAGCTTAGCTTCAAAATTGTTAATTATAAAGTTAATTAACAATTTTAATTTTAACAATTGTTAATCTAACAGAGCAGATTCTGTTGATTTACCGGCCTGAAAGCCATAATGTTGGGGCAGATAAGATGTTTAGCTTGTAAGAAATTGTTTAGTCGCCTATAGAGTACACGCTCAGCTAACTTCGAAAACAGAGGCAATACCGAAATAGGACGGTAATTATTTGGGTCATTTTTGTTGCCTCCTTTGAATAAAACGGTAACGCGCGCGACTTTTAATTTGCTAGGGAATACACCAGAAAGTAGCATTCTGTTACAAATATGCGTAAGAGGGCCAGCAATAATATTTACAGCACATTTGATAGCAAAAGCAGCAACTTCGTCATCTCCGGGTGAGCAGGTGTTCCTAAAAGAATTAATGATAGAAATAACTTCATCCACTGAAGTTGGGTGCGATATTCCAGTATACAGCATGAAAAACTATAGGATGCCGCTGCCAGCCCGATTTTCAACAAAAGTGCTTCAGTCTCCCTTTAACGTGCACTGACATCGCACAGTACACGGGCCTCTAGAATTTCTCCTCCAAAGAAATTAAACCACCGCGGCAGGGATCCAACCCTCGTCTTTCGGGTCAGCAGCCGACCACACATAACCATTGGAAATCGAGCGGTAATAGGACGTCTTGATGTTACTGACGCCGAGGAGCCGAGGTAAATAAGGTAGGTCGGCAAATAAGATGGAGTCGAATTGACGACCACGATCATTCTTAATGGTGCAAGGGAGACCGTAGCGGCTTATCCAGAGGGTGATGAGTGCTCTTGCGATCGACTCCGCCCTTATGTCCAGAAGGGCCATCGCTTCAGGCCATCTCGTTAACCTGTCCGTGCAGGTTAACAGGCAGCGGTGGTTCCCGCAGGTAGGAAGGGGACCGAATATGTCGACGTGCAGGTGGCTGAAGCGGGCGTACGGAGCTCAGGCACGTGCGCGACCAGCGGCGAACGTCGACGTTGATGCGACGACAGACAGAACGAGCAGTGGCAACACGCTGCGTTGCGCGGATGCCAGGATGTGCCAAAGAATGGAGGGCATCAAGGGCATCAAATACGGTTCGTCGATATGGTGGAGGCACGTAGGGGCGAGGGCGACCGGTTGACGGATCACAAACGAGGGGAACGGCGGAGTCAGGGAGCAAGACGTCCTAGAAGACCGGATTGGTGTCGCGCGTGCAAAACCGTTGCAGCTCGGCATCGGCTCGCTGAGCAACAGCCATTGCCGTGAAGTGGATGACTAGTCGTTACCGATTGCGGTGATTGTCCGTCGCATTGACTTCAGCCCGAGAAAGCGCGTCGGCAGCTATGTTGGACTTGCTGCTGACGTGAAGAATGTCGCAGGTAAATTCGGAAATGTAGGCGAGCTGCCTGATTCGCGAGGAGGATAGGAGGTACTGCTGGATGCCAGCACGGACGTTAGAGGTTTGTGGTCAGTGCGAATATGAAAGTTGCGTTCCTCAAGAAAATGACGGAAGTCCTTCACGGCTGAATATATTGCTACGGACGCTGGGAGGACGACGAAGTGGTTTGTAACGAAGACGACGCTGAGGTGCGCGCTTGTGTGCTGAGCGACTACTCCAAGCCGTCGGTTCCTTGCGTAGCAGGTTACCTCTGCTGTTTCTACTGCTGCTTCTAGCCGCCACGTACCATTTGGTGGAGGTTGCTAAATTCGATCCCCGACCTCAAGCTGGCTCTCCGCCGTGGCCGCCGTCTCGCCAACATGTCTACCGAGTACGAGCCATGTCCCTCTCCATCAACACCGCCAGCGGTAGTCGTCGCCCACCACCGCGAACCGGGCACGTTCTGCGGTACAGATGTGGACGACTGGCTGGCCCTTTACGAACGCGTCAGCACGCACAACAGGTGGGATCCAACTCTGATGCTGGCTAATGTGATATTTTACCTGACCGGCACCGCGAGAGTGTGGTTCGAAAGCCACGAAGATAACTAACTTGACCTCATGGGACATCTGTAAGCAGAAGCTCCGCGACCTCTTCGGAAAATCCATCGGCCGCCAACTCGCCGCCAAGAAAGCACTCGCGTCACGCGCACAAACTTCCTCCGAGCCATACATAGCCTACATACAAGACGTCCTCGCCTTGTGCCGTAAAGTTGATAAAGACACGTCCGAGGCAGATCGAGTTGGCCACATACTGAAAGGCATTGCCGACGATGCCTTTAATCTCCTTGTATACAAAGACTGTTCCGCGGTCGCTTCTGTTCTTGAGGTGTGCCGGCGTTTCGAGCAAGCCAAACACCGGCGCATTTCTCACCGTTTTGACCGGCTGCCGAACACTGCTGCTAGCTCCTTCTGTGAAAATCTGCCAACATTGCGGCAGCCTTCCTACCTGGCTAACTTAACCCTTATCGTGCGCCGCGAACTGGAGGCGATGACGCCCACTGTTTCTTCCTTGCCACTGCCGGACAACACCTTGGCCCTCATCCAAGCCGTCGTTCGCCAGGAGGTTGCGAACATGGCCGTCCCTTCTCCTCGCGTCGTGGACAACGCTCATGCCAGCCCGGACCCTCCAGTGATCGCAGCTGCCACTTACAGTCGCAGCTTCTCGCCTCGGTACCGATATCGCAGTCCTGCCGAATGACGTACCTCTGATGACAGGCCGATCTGTTTTACCTGTTCTCGCGTCGGACACATCTCCCGTCAGTGCCGAAGCCGTTCGTCCCCGCCACCTCGCCCCTACTCCTTCGTCGACCGCCGCAACGACTACGGCCCGCGCCTCTTCACACCACGTCCCGATCTGCTCCGTGACGAGCCCGCTCCGCACGCTCGTGGGTCCAGCCGCTCACCTTCCCCATTAGGCCGCCGCTCCCGTTCTCCTACCACACGCCGCAGCCCTTCTCCTTCGACCTCCCGCCACTTCTCGGAAAACTAGCCGATGCAGCCCCCGGAGCTGACGCTGCATCATTGACCCGGCCTGAAAATCCTCTCTTGACCCCCGCTGCCCAACGTAATCTCTTGAATGTTCGCGTGGATGGTGTCCCGGTTCTTGCCCTCACTGATACTGGCGCCCAGGTATCTGTCCTGAGCTCTTCTTTGCGCCGCCGTCTGAAGAAAGTTTTAACGCCTGCCGCCATGTCCACGGTTCGCGTCGGCGATGGCCGCCCCGCTGCCGTGATTGGAATGTGCACTGCGAGAGTCAGCATAGCCGGACGTCATATACCCGTTCTGTTCACCGTCCTGAGCAGGTGCCCTCAGGACATAATCCTTGGCCTTGAACTTTTTAACCGCCCATTCAGCTCTTATTGACTGTTCCTCAGGCCTTCTCCGATTGGATCTGCCCCTCTGCAATGACGAGTCCACCAGCTCACCTCGCCTTCAATCCACCGAGTTTGCTCGTCTCCCGCCACAAGCTGCTGTCTACATCCCTATATCGCCTTCTCCTCCCGTCCCTGATGGAGACTACGTCGCCTGCCCTATCACCGCAGTGATTCTAAATCGTAACGTCCTCTTTTCCCCACACCATTGTCCACATCACCCACAACTGCACCTGCCTCCCAGTCCTCAACTTCAGCCTGTCCCCTCAGGTACTTCCAACCGGTATTTCACTTGCTGATCTGTCCCCATTGACCGATTGCACAGTTTCTGTCCTGGCTCCTGACCCAACGACTGCCGTCTCCAATGTCCCTACATCGCAGCCCTCCCGTGAGGTTTCTATTTCCCGGATGATCGCGGCCGATCTGCCCTCAGCTCATTCTACAGCTCTTTACAGCCTCTTGTCCTCCTACAGTGATATTTTTGACTTTGGGGACCGTCCCTTGGGTCAAACCTCTTTTGTCGCCCACCACATTGACACCGGCGAGGCCCGCCCTATTCACAGACGGCCCTATGGGGTCTCTCTCGCAGAGCGCCGTGTTATTCAGGCAGAGGTGGACAAGATGCTGGCCCGCAACATCATCGAGCCTTCGAGTAGTCCTTGGGCGTCCCCTGTCGTGCTTGTTAAAAAGAAAGATCAAACGGGGCGATTCTGCGTCGATTACCGCCATCTGAATGCCGTCACAAAGAAAGACGTCTACCCTTTGCCCCGAATTGACGACGCTCTCGACTGCTTGCACGGCGCCAGTTACTTTTCCTCCATCGATCTTCGCTCAGGGTACTGGCAGATCGCTGTCGATGAACGGGATCGGGAGAAAACCGCCTTTGTCACCCGGACGGCCTGTACCAATTTAAAGTCATGCCTTTCGGCCTGTGCAATGCCCCTGCGGCCTTCGAGCGCATGATGCACCCCCTCGTGCGCGGTTTTAAGTGGACGACATGCCTCTGCTACTTAGATGACGTGATTGTTTTTTCATCCACATTCCAAAGCCACCTGCATCGCCTTTCTGCCATCCTTGCCGGCTTCCGCCGCGCTGGTCTTCAGCTGAACTTGAAGAAATTTACCTTCGGCCGCCGTGAGCTCAAGGTCCTTAGCCACTTGGTCGATTCTGCTGGGATCCAACCAGACCCCGACAAAGTCCGCGCCGTGCGTTGATTTCCTACTCCACGCTCCTCCGGTGATGTGGGCAGCTTTCTCGGCCTATGTTCCTATTTCCGCCGGTTCATCCAGAACTTTGCGGAAATAGCCCGACCTCTTACCACGCTCCTCAAGAAGGACTCATCCCGTACTCTTGGGGACCCCCCCAAGCTGACGCCTTCAGAGCCCTTATCAGTGCCCTCATTGCTCCACCTCTGTTGGCGCACTTCGATCCTTCAGCCCCTACTGAACTTCGGACCGATGCGAGCGGCCATGGCATTGGTGCCCTACTTGCTCAGCGGAAACGCAACAAGCTTCGCGTTATTGCGTACGCCAGCCGTCTCCTTTCTGTGTCAGAGCGCAACTATTCTATCACCGAGTGGGAATGCCTCGCCCTGGTTTGGGCTATTGCAAAATTCCGGCCTTACTTGTTTGGGCACCCTTTCTCTGTTATCACGGATCACCACGCCTTATGCTGGCTTTCTTCGCTCAAAGACCCTACTGGCCGGCTGGGGCGCTGGGCTCTTCGCCTTCAAGAGTACACATTTTGTGTCGTCCTCAAGTCCGGCCGCTTGCACCAGGACGCGGATTGCTTGTCCCGTTACCCTGTCGATGAGCCTTCCTCCAACGAATGCGAGGCAGACGCCTGCGTTTTATCCATCTCGGCATTCAGCAAAATTGCGCAAGAACAGCGTTTGGATTCTTTGCTTCGTTCCCTCATCGACCGCCTCACTGCCAACCGCTGTTATGCGTCCCTCGCCCCGTTTGTGCTCCATGAGAACGTCCTCTACTGGCGCAATATGCTGCCTGACGGCGCTGACCTCTTGCTCGTGGTCCCTTAACACCAGCGCAGCAGCGTCCTTGAGCAGCTTCATGACGTTGCCACGGCCGGTCATCTTGGAGTCTCCCGCACCTACGACAGCGTGCGCCGCCGGTTCTTTTGGCCCGGTCTATACCATTCTGTCCGCCGTTATGTGGCCACTTGCGAGCTGTGCCAACGACGGAAGACGCCCTCGGTTCTACCTCCCGGACACCTTCAGCCGATTCCCATCCCCGTAGACCCGTTTTCCCGTGTCGGCCTCGACCTGCTCGGCCCTTTTCCGGTGTCTGCTATGGGAAACAAATGGATCGCGGTCGCGACGGACTACTCCACGCGCTACGCTATTACTCGAGCGATCTCAACCAGCTGCGCAACTGATGTCGCTGACTTTCTCCTGCACGACGTCATACTCCACCACGGTGCTCCCCGTCACCTGCTCGCCGATCGCGGCCGCTGCTTTCTTTCCAAAGTGGTCGCCGAACTCCTCCGCTCCTGCTCCGTCCGTCATCAATTCGCCACGGCCTACCATCCGCAGACGAACAGCCTCACTGAACGTCTGAACCGTACCCTCACCAACATGATTTCCATGTACGTCTCCGACCATCACGGCGACTGGGATATTAGCCTCCCATTTGTTACATTCGACTACAATTCTACGCTTCACGATACAGCCGGTTTCTCCCCGCGATCCTTTGCTGCCCTTCGACAGTGTACTGCCCGCCACCGCCTCCACGAGTCCTTACGCTCGAGACGCCATCGCTCGCGCCGACGCTGCCCGTCTTGTCGCCCGCCAGTGGCTGTCGGCCTCCCAAGTCAATCAGAAGCGACGTCATGACTGTCGCCGCCGTGAAGTCACCTACTCTCCTGGCTCCCTTGTGTTACTCTGGGTCCCTTCCCGCCTGTGGGTCTTTGTGAAAAAATCTCTGCCTCTCCCGTAAACGAGAGTAGAGTAAGCATGAAATGTTTACGGGCCTAATGTCATCTCGGTGGACACCCGAACCGCACCGTACAGGAAGGGAGGAACGCCACCACCCGTTCAGCGCGATGCCTTGCCATTTGAAGCAAGGTTTTTTGAGGAAAGGAAATGGCGCAGTAAATCTCTGCCATCTCGGTGGACACCCGAACCGCACCGTAAAGGAAGGGAGGAACGCCACCACCCGTTCGGCGCGATGCCTTGCCCTTTGAACGCAGCGCTTCTCCCCCGGGCCCCTGTGCGCCTGCGCGGCTTTGATTCGATGCGCGAAGCCCCTAGGAGATCACGTATGAGAACGAAGTGTAACGTGGCACTTATGTGCTTTCTGCACGCGTTATTAGAAATCGGAAATTATAATTCCGTGCATTATCAACCCACAGCTCCACTGATATCTTGATAAACATTGAGAAGGCACTGGCAGCAGTTATTTTTTGTCTCGTTTGGAGACCAACCGGCGCTTGCGTGCCGGTCGCGTAGGAGGGCTTAGAGAGTCTCGTTAAATCTCGTTAAATCTCGTTAAGGCTTCGGCGAGCGCGGCTTCGGCCACTTATCTGATTTTTTTCAGCAGCGTCCGCTCCGGCGGACGCAGTTGTTGCTGCGACGCGCGTCTTTTCTTGCCTTTTTCTCTTTCCTCTGATCTCTTACCTCTCCTCTATCTGCACGTGGCAGCGGTTTTGGCTTGTCTAGAGCCAGTAGCAGGCCCGTGCAATTTCCTTTTCATCCTTCTCTCAGTCACAACAACAACAACAAATCTCGTTAAGTCTCGTACGGTGCCCGGATGTTCTCGTTTCAGAGCCCGGATTACTGGAATTCAGTGCCCGGATGAGTGGATTTCAGTGCCCGGATGACTGGAATTCAGTGCCCGAATGACTGGAATTCAGTGCCCGGATGAGTGGATTTCAGTGCCCGGATGAGTGGATTTCAGTGCCCGGATGATGGCTCTCGGTCTCGGCGTGACGTCACCACACTGCCGACAACGGGAGCTAAAGCATTTGATGCTTAAAAACTGCTCCCCCAATATAAATGCCCTTATCGGGTCGTACGTCCGGTGACCACGGTGACGTACGAGATCACCCCGCTACATCCGCCATCCCCGGCCGCTGCACCCCGCACCGACATCGTCCATGTGTCCCGCCTCAAACCTTACAACTCGCCGTCTAGCTGGCCTGTGTAGTGCGCACCGGGACGGTGCTTTTGCCGCCAGGGGGGGTCATGGTACGGACGCTGGGAGGATAACGAAGTGGTTTGTAACGAATTCGACGCTGAGGTGCGCGCTTGTGTGCTGAAAGACTACTCCAAGCCGTCGGTTCCTTGCGGAGCAGGTTACCTCTGCTGTTTCTACTGCTGCTTCTAGCCGCCACGTATCAATATTGCTAGCAGCTCTCGGTCGAGGGTGCTGTAGCGGCGATCAGGGGGCGCAAGCTTCTTGGAAAGGCGATTGGCTGCCAAACAATAGCGACGAACAGCTGCAAGACCACGCCGACAGTAGTATCGGATGCGCCAACCGTGACAGACGTGGGCGCGTCGCATTTAGGATGAACCAGGATTGTCGCGCCGGCAGTGGCTGCTTTGATGCCGCTGAATGCGCGGTCAGCGCCATCAGTCCAAGCATCATGAGCGGTCGGCTTCCAGTGGCCCGAGAGAAGGTCGTGAAGAGGCTGCAGTACTGCGGCGCAGCGAGGAATGAAGCCGTGATTATAGTTGGCGAGGCCAAGACTTTCGCGCAGTTGCCGGGTGGTAGTTGGCCGGGGAAACTTACTGATGGTGGTGACATGGGCCGGTAAGGGCGAATGCTATGGGCGTTGACGCGATGGCCGAGAAAGGCCAACTCTGCAACGCCGAACTCGCTTTTCGGTCCGTTGACCACAAGACCAAAGCGGCTGAGTCTAGCGAGCACTTGAGGCAGGTAGAGCTTGTGGGCCTCTGCCGTAGGGCTCAAGGCGAAAGTGTCGTGAATATAGGCAAAGCAGCACGTCAAACAGCGTAGGACTTGGTCGACAAAGCGCTGAAAAGTCTGGGCCGCATTGTGAAGGCCACAATGTATCTTCATATATTCAAACATGCCAACAGGTGTAATAATGGCGGTATTCGGGGCGCCCAAGAGTGCTGCACAGGAATCTGGTGGTATGCCTCACATGATGGACTCTCATTTGCATTTCGCGGCTACCTTACGAAGTTTGCACTTTCTTTCTTGCATTTCGGCACCTGCTGCTATTGTCGAAGCGTAACTGTTAGATTAATCAGTCAGTATGCAACATAGCGATGGAGACAATCTTTGACAGAGCTTGCGCAATGACTGCCTGCTACAGTGAAAGAAATCGCGAAGTTATTGGCTGACTGTAACCTTCGCGCAGTTGTTCGTGCACTCTTATACACCCCAAGAGCGTGTGGTGGAGCGGTCGTGGTCGCAGAGGGCATGCCTCGACTCAGCGTGGAAAGCTCAGCAGAAACCAGCTACGAATTCACAAGCAGGAGTGATCGTTTGCGGACAAGCTTTCGCCGGTCGCAAGCTAGAGAATGGGTCGGAGCCAAAGTTTCACAAACAAAAGATATAAACAGTGAAGAGACGGTACAGAGGATTTTATAATAACTCGTAATAACGCATACAAAGCGACCTACTGTGCAATGCAACGCATGCAATGTAGCACAAAAAATACTACAAGGCAACAGAGGGCCTTGCACCTAAAGTTCATTAATTCCGGAAGGAGACAAGCAGAAAAAAAACGTTACAGGTCACCGCGACGACCCGCATTGGAAGAATACGAAAGCACTAACGCCTCCTCGGCACTCGTCGCCTCTCTTTACCTGTTTCTTTTATTGTATTTGACCCTGTTTGCCGCTCTTTGGCACTATTTGCCTCTCTGTGTCCCCCTTTGCTTCTCTGTGATGCCCTTTGCCCCTCTTTGATTCTCTTTCCTCTCCTTACCTCTCTTTCTTTCTAGTTTTCACTCTTTGTCCGGCGTGCTATGTTGCGTTCTTCCGCATCGTTACAACCCCAACCGGCCCCTCTTCGACCTCCGGCGCTTCCGCACAAAAAATTTTAATATTGCAGTCATCAAAGATACATTGATACTGTTGCATTTCTTTATTTTCCTGACTGATGAATGGTGATTCTCTGCTCCTTCACGCGGCTAGTTCTTCAACGTTGCGATGATGATGATGAAAAGCCTTTATTTAATAAAAGAGGTGAGGCTTTCTTAAAGAGCCCCGCAATGGGTGGAGTCCCTATTCCGGGACCCCATTGGTCGAAGCCGCCAGCTTAGCCCTCTTGACCAAAGCCTTTTGGGCCTGAAGGTCCGAGCAGCCAAGCAGGGCCGCCTCCCATTCCTCTCTGGTAGGGTTGGGGTGGGGGGAGAGAGCTGAGTTGCGCTGGCAAGCCCAAACCATGTGGTAGGTGTCAGCCACCTCGCCACAGTGTTTGCACCTGCCAGTGAACGCAGGATCGAAATGTTTTAATACTGCCGGGCACAGCATTGTATTAGTGAATAGTCTAAGTAGAACGCGTTCGTTTGCTTTCCCCAGTCCCTTTGCAGGGGCTGGGTACACGCGGTGCCTATCCTTATAATAAGATGTTATGTCTTTGAACGAGAGTAAAGAGCCACCTTCAGGTTTCAGGTGCTCAGGAGCCAATGGGAACGCCCGGTGAATGAGTGCTCGGGCCGCCGCGTCTGCAGCTTCGTTTCCTGCTAGGCCCTGATGGCCCGGAGTCCAAACTATGCAGCGGGGAGTAGGATCGGTGTCTCGGCTGCAGTTGCTTAGTATTCGTTCAGCTAGTGGAGTTATCCAGCCAGTCTCATAATTTTTACACGCCGAACACGAATCTGTTATGATGTGTTTTGATTTGGTATCAGAAGCAGCTAGGGCGATAGCAACCTCTTCAGCTTGTGTTGTGCCTGGGGCTTGAAAGGACAGACCATCCACCTGTATTTCTTGATGTATGACCGCGGCAGTGTACCACCCCCCGTGGGTCGGCCCGGCTACATCTACGTAGTAGACACCTTCCTTGTTGCCATAGTGGCGCGCTAAGGCTTCAGCCCTAGCCTGGCGACGACCACTATGGTCTTCCTTATCCATCTTAGTGGGGAGGGGTCGAACTCTGACGGCGCGTCTCCAGAGTTCGGGCACTCGGACCCGCTCCTGAATGTAGAAATCGTGTTGGATGTGAAGCCGGGCTAGCAAGTCCCGGCCCGACTTCGTTTGGGCTAGCCTCGTGTATTGATTTGTGAGATGGGCTTCCTTGAGCTCCTGAAAGGTGTTCACCACTCCCAATGCAAGAAGTCTCGCATTGGAGGTGGAGACAGGAAGGTCAAGTGCCCTCTTCATCATTTTACGGAGTATTACCTCAACTTTGTCTTCGTCGTGCTTCCGCAAGTGTAGATAAGGGACCGAATAGAGAATTCGGCTGATTACGAAAGCATGGGCCAGCCGAACTGCATCCTTGCTTCGCAAACCCCCTCTCTTATTGGAGACGCGACGGACCATACGGCCCACCTGGTCTCCAATTTTGCGGAGCTTGTGCAATGTTGTGTCTACTCTTCTTTGGCTATTGATGAAGAGTCCGAGTATTCGAATTTCTTTGGCCTCATGTATGGGGCCACTTGTTAAGGAGAGATGTATTTTGGTATTGTCCTTAGGTGATGCCCTAAGGTGTACAAATTCAGATTTGCTGGGTGCGCATTGGAGACCACAGTGCCCTGCGTAGCGATCCACTACGTGAGCGGCTGTTTGCAGGCATTCCTCCATGCGCCCTAAGTTTCCCTCTGTGGCCCAGATCGTGATATCATCGGCATACAGCGCATGCCGTATGCCGTCAATACCCTGCAACTGGTCCGGGAGATGGAGCATCGCTAAATTAAAGAGTAGGGGGGATAGCACCGCCCCTTGTGGTGTCCCCCGCGTACCCATTTGATACGGACCGTATTCTGCCTCTTGGATTTTGATTAATGCTGTTCGATGGGTGAGAAAGTCTTTGATATAGTTGAAAGTGTTGCGGCTACAGTGGGTCTCACTGAGGTGTGTCAGTATGATGCTGTGTTTGATATTGTCGAAGGCTCCTTTCAAGTCTAAGGCAAGGACGACCTTGTCATTATGTGGTTGTTCAACTGGTTGTATTATGTCTCTGTTGAGTTGGAGGAGTATGTATATGCGCAAGCGGGCCCAGCGTCCCAAGACATCCAAGGGCGGCGCATCGATGGCGTCGTTCAAATCAACACAGGCACCCGGCAGCGATCGCGCTTCGCTGCCGCTGTATAACAAGACTGCTCTTTGGCGTCCGCAAGAGACGCCGAAAATGAACTCCGAAGACATCATTGTAGTTCTCAAGCCAAGAAAAACCATGGACCTTAACGCGATTTTCCGGCACGGCGAGTTGGGAGCGGCTATTGCCCAGTATGTGGGAGGAGACGCTGGCGCCGCGCTCAGCATATGGCCAGTCTGGACCCAGAACCTCAACTTTGTCTTCGTCGTGCTTCAACGTTGCGAGGCAACTCAGTGTAATCCATATCCTCTTCTGTCACCGTGATGTCGCCATCCTACGGGTAAAGGTCCGCTGACCGTAAACAATCTGTGTTTTGGAATTTCGGATCCATAGACACGAAAGCATTTTTTGGATCGCCGAAGTAGCATCCCACTTAAGTGATGTCTGAGGACGCAGACTTCTAGCACATGACGAGACAACGCCTACATAAGCACATAATTAATTACAGCGTCATCCAACGCACAAACACAGCGCGCGCGCACCTGCGATGAGAGTGCGACTGGCCTACGAGAGGCGCGCATAACGGAGGGGCCGTATACTAAATTGAAGCACGTTTTTTGGATTTTGCCGTCGCTTCGCGCGTCCGACGTCACGGTAAATTGGTTTTTTAGGAAAGGAAATGGCGCAGTATCTGTCTCACATATCTTGGCGGACACCTGAACCACGCCGTAAAGAAGGCAGGAAGGTGGGAGCGAAAGAAGAAAGAGAGAAAGAGGTGCCGTAGTGGATGGCGGCGGAGAAAAAAATTTATCGTGCAATAAATTTTTACAGAGAGGTGATTGGGGTATGCTCTATTGGCCCTTTCCCCTAAAAATACTAGGTGGAGACCCTATTCCGGGCCCCATTGGCAAGCAATGCCGCCCGCGTTCGGTGAACCAAGGCCTTTTGGGTCTTTAGGTCCTGACAGCCGAGCAGGGCCGCCTCCCAGTCCTCTCTGGTAGGGTTGGGGGGGGGGGGATAGATGGGTTTGATTGACACGCCCAAACCATGTGGAAGGTGTCAGCCATCTCCCCACAGAACTGGCATGTGCCATCAAAGCATGTGTTGAAATGTTTAAGTACCGCCGGGCACAGAACAGTGTTAGTGAGAATCTTGATGAGGAGACGCTCGTCAGCGCGATTCAGCCCCTTACAAGGGGCCGGATAGCGCCGGTGCTCTTCCTTGTAGTGATCGGTGATGTGTTTGAATGTAAAAGCCAGACTGTCTGATTGGGAGTAGGCTTCCAAGACCAGGGAGATAGCCCGGGGAGAGAGTGCGCGTGCGGCCTGATCGGCATGATCGTTTTCTTGGAGTCCCTGGTGACCGGGGACCCAAATCAGGCGACGTGGAGTTGGATCTTCGCATCGGCAGCTATATTCTAGTATGCGCTAGGCAAGCGGGGGAGCCCAGCCCAACTCATAGCTCCGACAGGCCTCTCGCGAGTCGGTGATGATGTGTTTCGACTTTTGAGTAGTGAGAGCCAGAGCAATGGCAATCTTGCAATGGCACTTGGCAGCAGCGACGACCGACAGAGTGCAGCAACTTATCGTGCCTCTGCGTCTTTGCTGCAGATTGCTTTGCGCCGTCTGCACTGTCCGCTCAAGACTAGCCCAGCAGCCCAGCTGAGTACACGTGCTTGGCTGACCACCGACTTGGCCCGGTACAAGGGGCGTTCCGCGTCAGCGGTTTTCGCTATCTGCAGCATCCACCTGACGCCTGACGTCACACGCATTGGGTTACAAAATGACCCATCCGCCGCCACGGTCCCCACTTGGCAGCAGCGACGACCGACTGAGTGCAGCAACTTATCGTGTCTCTGCGTCTTTGCTGCAGATTGCTTTGCGCCGTCTGCACTGTCCGCTGAAGACTAGCCCAGCAGCCCAGCTGAGTACACGTGCTTGGCTGACTACCGACTTGGACCGGCTACAAGGGGCGTTCCCCGTCAGCGGTTTTCGGTATCTGCAGCATCCACCTGACGCCTGACGTCACACGCATTGGGTTACAAAAGGACCCATCCGCCGCCACGGTCCCCACTTGGCAGCAGCGACGACCGACTGAGTGCAGCAACTTATCGTGTCTCTGCGTCTTTGCTGCAGGTTAGTGCCAAAGCTGTTTGAAATCTGTTGGTCTTTTCCATATCGTCGCTGCTGCCAAATTGTGAGCTTCTTGGCGTTTTTTGTGCAATAGGCCTTGAACGTGACATGGCGAAAGAAGTTGCTAAGCTTAAAGAGGAGCTGAAGGCTGAGTTAGTGAAAATTAAAGAAGACTTCAAACAGGAAATAAAAACTTCGCGAGAGTGCATTGAAAGGGATCTTCGAAACGAAATTAGAGAACTAAAGGCTGAACAACGTAACATGACAACGAGCCTTGAGTTTGCTCATGACTCTATGGAAGAGCTGAAACAAAAACTAGAGGCTGAAATCCCAAGGAACGCTAAACTCGAAAAGGAGAATGAAGCACTTAAGGTGAAGTGCATATCATTAGAAAAAAAACATGATGAAGCTATAAGACGCATTGTACACATGGAGCAGTATTCTCGAAACATGAATATTGAAATCCAAGGTGTAGTAAAACAGGATGATGAGAATGTCCTGCAGATTGTTCAAGGGGTTGGAGAAGCAATCAAAGAGCCAATCAGTGAGGATGACATTGAATCCTGCCATCGAGTTCCAACAAGAGATGCTGACAAATCAAACATCATTGTCCAATTCAAATCTCGTTCAAAACGCGACAGCATACTTAGGAAAGGAAAAAAGGCCCGACTGACCAATGAGGATATTGGGATCAGTAATGCCGCCCCAGTATATATAAATGAGCACCTCTGCCCGGCCCTAAAGAGACTCCTGGGTATGACTGTAAAGCGGAAGTATGAGCACAAATGGAAGTCGGTGTGGACTCTGAATGGAAAAATTTTTGCTAAGCAAACAGAATCTTCTGCTGTTGTTCAGATCACTTGTGAGGCTGACCTTGTGAAAATCGAGTGAGTCCTAGACAGCTTTAGCGCTTTAGTGCGTTATTGTTGCTTGTTAAATCGGTCAAGATGGATTGTCACAGCTTCGTCCTACCTGGGTGCATACGTCCTTAACCACCCTCTCTTCAAACAGTCTTGCACATCAATGCTCGTTCTGTACATGGTAAACATGATGACATCACACATTTGTTAAGTCAATTTCCTTTTAAATATACCACCATAATGATCTCTGAGACCTGGTACTATGATGGCTGTGACATGCTCCATCTTGATGGGTATGACAGATTCTTTAACAATCGCAAAGATAGACGAGGTGGTGGTGTAGCGCTCCATGTCCAAAGATGTAAAGATTGTGAATTACTGCCTGAATTTTGTGAAATTACCAATGATTATGAATGTTTGACCTTGAAGGCTGGGCTAGAGGTTATCACGGTCATGTATCGTCCACCGAAGGGAAACATGAAATCTTTTATGAAATATTTTGACCTCCTTCTAGAATATGTTCGAAGCAATAATCTTCAGCTAACATGCGGAGGTGACTTCAATATAAATACCCTCGATAATACTTCAACTGTCATTGATTTCACTATTCAACTTCAGTCGTTGGGATTCATAAGTGTTATCAATACACCGACTCGTGTTACTGTGTCTACTTCATCTGCTTTAGATTTGTTTATAACAAACTCAGAAACTTCTGTTTTTAGTGCTGGTACTATAGCATCGAATGTTAGTGATCATTGTCCCATCTTTATGTTCTATGACTCATTACCAAAACCTAAAAAACGTTCTGAATAAATAACCGTACAATATATGCCTCAGTGTGCTTTAGAGGCTTTCGAAATAGACATTAGTTTCCAAGACTGGTCTTCTGTGTATGACAAGTTAAATGTAAACGATGCATATGTACCATTTCTCGAGATATTTTCCACAATCTATTCCAAACACTTTCCTATCAAAACTTTTACTCCATCAAAGAAGATAAGAAAGCCGTGGGTAACAACCGACCACTTAAAGACTATAAAGAGAAAAAATACACTTTCACACTTTTCTAACAACGCGAAATCCTGATGCTTTGAAAAATTGCAAAGTGGTCAGAAACAAGCTGAATTCTGAGCTTCGGCGGGCAAAAGTTGCTTACTTTGAAAATCTCTTTGCAAGTATTGGTAAACAACAGCCGGCCGCAGCCTGGAAAGTAATCAATAATGTTCTGGGTAGAGACAGGATTTATTACCTGATAAAATAACTCGCGAAGACCAGATAATTACCGGTCGAGGTCTTGCAGACTTTTTCAATAAGCACTTCATTGGAACTGCACTACAACACAAAAATTCCCAAATAAACGAAGATTTAAGTTGTTCATGCGCCGAAAGTATATTTCTTACACCAACAGATGAAGCAGAAGTTTAAAGAACATTTATGTCACTAAAAAACAGCAAAGCCCTTGATATTGATAACCTCCAAATTAAGCCTATCAAGTATGTTATAGAATACCTAACACCAGTACTAACGTATATATTCAATCTTTCTCTTGAATCCGGGGAATTTCCAAATGCGATGAAAAAGTCCCGGGTGTCTGTTGTATACAAAGGAGGGGATAAAAACGTGCCAAAAAATTACCGCCCAATATCTATAATACCTACATTTGGAAAAGGATTTGAAAAGATATTATATGACCGCTTTAACAAATTCTTTGAAAAGTTCCACCTAATTTCTAATGCACAGTTTGGCTTCAGAAAAGGACGCTCTACCGAATTAGCATTATTAGAACTTAAGGAATACACAGTGAAAAATTTTGAAAACAAACTAATAACTGTCAGCCTTTTCATCGACTTCAGTAAAGCTTTCGATTCTCTGGACCATGATATTCTAACTCATAAGCTTTCAGCTTACGGTATCAGGGGTAAGCCTCTATCCTTATTACAGTCCTACTTAGCAAACAGGCAGCAATGCGTATATCTTGCCAACCATCAATCGTCCTTTTTACCAATCATCAGAGGTGTACCGCAGGGTAGCGTGCTGGGCCCTTTATTATTCAATGTGTATATCAACAGTATTGTAAACATTGATAAGACCTTAAAATTCATTATATATGCTGATGATTGCACAGTACTAGTCTCTGGTGTAGATGTAACTAAACTAATGATCAAATGTAACCAATTGCTTGATACTCTTCAGAAGTGGTGTGGTGCTAATATACTCAAAATCAATCCTACAAAATCAAAAGTGATGGTATTTCGACCAAAAAACAAGGCTATCAGGTTTGAAGGTGTTATTACCTGTGCTGGTGAGAAAATTGAAATCGTTCATGAACACACCATACTTGGGGTAACATTTTCTACTAACCTTACTTGGGATTCACACGTTCAAAAGTTAACTAATAGTCTCTCGTCAGTGACAGGCGCAATCTGCCGCTGCCGCACTTTTCTTCCTTGTAAAATAAAACTTCAGATATATAATGCGCTATTTGCCTCACGCATCAATTACTGTTCTTTAGTGCGGCTCACAACTACTAAAACAAACATAGAGAAAATTTCACTGCTCCAAAAGAAAGCCATTCGTCATATTGCGAATCTTGATTACTTAGGTCATACTCGACAAGCTCTCCAGGCGCATAATGTTGTAAGGATTCAAAATATGTACGAATTGCGAATTATATTGTCATACTATTTCCCTTCCAGCTTCAGATCAATGGTAGAAGGTACCACACTGCTAAAAGAAAATAGCCATCTAGTAAACACACGCAACACAGACAAATGGCTAGTACCGTTTTTTCGAACAGACTACAGGCTACAGGCACTAGAATACAATCTTCCCACAATTCTCAACAAATACAAAGACACGAATAAATCTACCAAAGCTACACTACGTCATTATTTTGTAATGATGTAACCAGATGTTCTTTCTCTTAGTTGAAAATTTCTCTCCAATTTTCCTCAGTTTGTTTAACAAATTTCTCGTTTAAAGCGTTAATAAAGTGTAAGATTTGCTGTCATTTATTGAGTTGATTGTATGTATATTTCCTTGCAGTTAGTGTTATTTGCCGAATTGATATTTTTGGTGTCCTCTTAATATAACTATATGTTCACTGCCTTTACTTGAATCCATGATACTCTTTTGTTTCCTTGTTGTATCAACTATTTGCTTCTCTATGTATATGAATATTCTTTTAATGTGTGCTGTTATCCTTGTAACGGCTGGCTGGGGCCTCGTCAAGCTGTTTACGCACAGCTTTTAGCCCAGTCAGCCGACCAGAACCTTCTGGGAAATAAATTGAAATTGAAATCTCCTCCGTGTGTGTTGCGCTGTAGGCTTTGAAAGTGAGCCCGTTAACTGTGCTTGTGTTGTGTACGACTGCGGCCATGTACCACACCACGGTGTACCACCCCCCGTGGTGTGGGCGGGCAAAATCCACGTAATACCCATGTTGTTGGTTACCATAGTATCGCGCCAACGCTTCCGCGCGCGCCTGGCGACGACAGTTATTGTCTTCTGTGGACATATTGCGGGGAAGGGGTCGGACCCGGATCGGACTCCCGGATCGGTCCTGAGGGGAAACAGATGCAAAGCGTAGTTGTGTCCCGAGAGGAGGGACGTATGTACAAAAATTCTGATTTAGATGGGGCCTACTGGAGACCGCAGTAGGCTGCGTAGTCGTCGACTAGGGTCGCCGCTGCTTGGAGGCAGGATTCCATGTGGCCCAGGTTACTTTGCGTGGCCTAGATTGTAATGTCATCCGCATAGAGAGCGTGATGTATCCCGGGCAAAGAGGACAATTTGGAGGGAAGATGAAGCATTGCCAAATTGAAGAGGAGGGGAGACAGGACCGCGCCTTGAGGTGTTCTCTTCGAGCCGATGGTGTATGGCCCGTGTTCCGCATCTTGTATGCGTATGTAGGCTTGACGGTCTGTAAGAAATTGTTTTATGAAGTTGATTGTTTTGTGGCCACAGTTGGTATTACTGAGGTGGTCCAGGATTACTTCGTGTTTGACGTTGTCGAATGCGCCTTTAAGATCCAAGGCCAGGACCACCTTGTCGTTGTGGGGACATTCGACAGGATCTAAGATGTAGTGCGGGTCTCCGGAATAATTTCGACCACCTGGAGATCTTTGACGTGCACTGACATCGCACAGCACATGGGCGCCTCTTGCGTTTCGCCTCCATCGAAACGCGGTCACGGTGACTCCATTTTAAGGTGACGCACGTGACATCATTCGTCCCCATGGCAACACATTGGCGCGGCGGGCGCTCTCCTCCGACGTCACGGTGACTTCATATAAATGGTCGGTCATGGCGTCACAACATGATGTCGCACGTCGAATGGTAACCACGCTCATTATTCCTCTCAACAATTCCGCATTTCGCTCTAACTTTTTATTTCCTTTTTGCGTGTTAATTACTTTATCCACATAATTATCGTAATTATCATAGGCTTTAGTTAAAGATCGATTTAAGTACTCAGATTATACTTTCTTTTATCTCAAACATTTTGCTTTCTGAAATTTGGCGCCATAGTTGCTTTCCGTCTACTTTCTATGTTCCCGTCCAGCCTAATGAAATATTCACTGATTTTCGCTCATAATTAACCAAATAATCTATATCAATCAAACTTTTTGTTCGATTATCACTCATCAAATACATTTCAATTAACTTCAAAGCTTATTTTGCCCCGCCGCGGTGGCTCAGTGGCTGCTGACCCGAAAGACGCGGGTTCGATCCCGGCCGCGGCGGCTGAATCTCGATGAAGGCGAAATTCTAGAGGCCCGTGTACTCTGCTATGTCAGCGCATGTTAAAGAACCCCAGGTTGTCGAAATTTCCGGAGCCCGTCACGACGGCGTCCCTTATAACCTGAGTTGCTTTGGGCCGTTAAACCTGAATAAACCAAACCAATCAGTGTTTATTTTCAGTCCTTTTCCTATTTTTTAGCTATTTTACCGGCCAGGGCAGTTTTCCCGGGCATTCTATACTGACGGCTGCGCTATTTCGACGGTTTGTCGACATTGTTGGCTCTAATAAATTACCTAATCATCCTATGCACATCAAAAATTTTGCGCATCATGCCCACACGCGCCTCTATCTAATGGAACTATTCGCGTGATCCTACCTAAACTGAGAACGACACAACTACCGCCGACACGTTTTCCTGACATGACCTCGCCGAAATAGCCTAGTAATGATTTAGCATTAAAAACACGAGTTGTTCACTGGACACTGCGAGAGTACAGCGACAGGAGGGTCACTACGGATCCGTCCCGAAGACTAGGGTACGCTTCATTGCTGGTTCGTGGCTGGGCGAGTATTGACCCGTTAGTGGTGCGGGCGTGCTTCTCCGAAGCTTAAAATGCGCCTGGAACCGGCAAAGTGCGCTCGACGTGCCCTTCGTATTTAGGCGCGTGCCGCGTCTGTTCGTTATTCTGAGGCAAGATTGGTGTGCGCATATACACAGATTTCACTCATATACACAGATTTCACTCATCCTTACGCCTGCCCCATGTGGCCATTGGTCAAACGTGGAGTCTGTTTCCGGAAGATTCAAGTTTCTTTTTTGAGCGCCTCTCTTAGGCGCCCGGTTCTGCGTTTCGCGGCGTCCCTTTCGCCGTTGTCCTTTGTAACCAGCAGTGAAACCAATGGAGCGGGAGCTTGGAAAGGAGAGGGTAAAAGAGCAACATCCTCCGCCCCCCCCCCCCCCCCCCCCTAGCAACTGGCGTGGCGGTGGCAGGCGCAGCTGTGCATGCAACCGTGACATCACCGTGAATGAGACGCATGGCTCCGAAGCGGCCCAGTAATTCCGCGCCGAGCGGTTGGGAGAAGCGGCAGTTTGTTCACCAGAAGGCTTTCGACAAGCACAGTTAAGAATTTCCAAAGTGTTTTCGCTATTTTTTTGAGGAAAGGGAATGCGCAGTATGTGTCTCCCACAGCTGCGAAACCAATAGAGCGGGGGCTTGGAAAGCAGAGGGTAAAATTCGTAAATTAGTTTTGAAGAAAGGAAAACAAAAATAGCGCAGGTACAGAACAAGGACAAGCAAGGAAACACACGAGCGCTATGTTGCTTTTCCTTGTTCTGTTCCTGCGCTATTTTTGTTGACATGCGTTACCAACAAGCCCAAGCTGCCACCTTAATAGAAGAAAGGAAATGCTCAGTTTCCGTCTCAAACATCTCGATGGGCACCTGCACCAGAGGGCAGGCGCATAACTGAACTCTTGAATCAGTGGGCACCTCAATCTTGCTTTAAGCTACGTTGCGGTCGTGACAGATGTGCGCTGCATGCTTTGGAATTCACAACCTTGTGCCAGAAACGTTGCCACCTGCCAGAGTGGCAGTGTTGGTGGAGACTTTAACGTAGATATAATAACAAGCGGGAATTTCTTACCACTTATGCAGGAGAACTACCCGTTCCTCTCGCTCGTAACCACTCCCACAGCTGTGACAACCTCGCGAAATATCAAATCAAATCAAATCAAATCTTTATTTCAGCACCGCAAAAATGCTGAGGGTCGTGGACAAAAAACCTCTTTATGGGCTTGACTAGGCCCACGGCCCTTTTCTGCATGGCAGCATGGCATACAGCAAGAGAAAATTGTTCTAAGTTAATTGTACACAGCTCTCAGAAAAAAAGAGAAAAAAGAAAAAAAAGAAAGAAAAGGAACACAAATGGAAGTTCACAGAAGGTAAGCGACTTGGTACAGTTGTTAGGAATATAAATACAGGCATGTATGAAACAAATCTACTATGAAGGCAGTTCTTAATAGCATAGAAATATTGCATGAAATGTCAACAAGAGAATGACTGCAATAAAAAACTAAACAATGATTAAAGAAATATAAAATTCGTAACAAAAAGAAAACCGGAAAAAAAAAGAAACTTCTACCTACATTTCTTTAAGTATGATGGAAGGAGATGACGCAACATTTGAAGTCCATAATTTGTTCGTGAGTATGGAATTTACCAGGTTTCAGCTTGTCGTGTAGTACGAATACTAGTTTTTAGCCTTAGGTTTGCAATCTTAACTAATGCGGTATTATTCTTTTTTATGCCAGCTTCATAGCGCCTGAACAAGTTAGCATCGTACATATCCGGGATAGGAAGTAAGTTTAATTCAGTAAAAAGTGGTTGTGTGTGACTGTCAAATGGAGTGTTCATGATGGCGCGAATTGCTTTCTTTTGAGAAATGTAGAGTTTATTTTTATTTGAAACAGTAGTAGTGCCCCATACCAGGTGAGAGTAGTTTAGACTTGATAGAAATAATGAATTATATATTAGAAATTTAATGCATTTTGGTAAATATGATCGTAATTTTAAAAGAATACCAGACACGCGAGAGACCTTTGTAGCAACTGATTCCACTTGCAAGTTCCATGACATGTGTTCATCGAAGAATACTCCTAGACACTTGACTGCAGGCACGATGTCAATTACTGAATCATTCAGCTTTAAAGCAGGTAACTTGCCCAATATACGGTTTTTTGATCTGAAGAAAACAGCTTTAGTTTTTTTTGTATTTATATTTAGTGAATTTGAACAACTCCAGGTTGATAATTCTACGAGTGCTTGGTTGGCGTCTTTAATTATGTGAGCGGGGTTTGATCCGGTAAGAAGCATGGTGGTGTCGTCAGCATACATGACAAACTTTACTACACTGCTAATGTTGATGAGGTCATTAATGTAAATGCAAAATAATAGAGGCCCCAGGATACTTCCTTGTGGTACACCTGCAGTAGTTAACTTCAAATCAGAATTTTTATTATTAATGACCACCATCTGTTTACGGTTCTGCAGGTAAGACTTCAACAGTTGTAGAAAAGTGCCACGAAAGCCATAATGACCTAGTTTTTCCAAGAGAGTGATATGATTAATATGGTCAAATGCTTTAGAGTAATCAATAAATACACCTAATGTGCACAATTGTTTCTCAAATGAATCTAGAATAATTTCCTTTTGTGTTAAAAGAGCCGTTTCTGTCGACAAGCCTTTTATAAAACCAAACTGAGCGCTAGTAATGATATTATGTTTTGTCACGAAAGATGTCATCCGGCAATGTATTAGTTTTTCTAAGCCCTTTGAGAAAACCGGGAGTATTGAGATTGGCCTGTAATTCGAAAGATCATTTAGATCCCCACATTTGTGTAAAACTGTGACTTTTGCAATTTTAAGTTTCGTTGGAAAGGTCCCGCAGCTGATGATAAGATTAAACAGATGTTCTAGCAAGGAGGAAATTATATCTAACACGTGTTTTACTGGTGTAATCTGCAGACCTTATGCATCGCAACAGTTGCTGTTTTTTATAGATGCAAAAATGCTGATTACTTCGTTTGCCGTAGTGGGAGAACAAAACGCGCTTTTGGATGTAGTTTCATGTTTCAAGTAACGCATGCAGTTTTGATCATGAGTGCTATTTGTTAGGGACACAAAGTGTTCATTGAAGAAATTTGCTAATTTTGTATCGGAAATGATTTCGCCTGCCACAGTTATTTCATTTATTCGAGACTGGTCATTTGGCCCCCGACCCAAAATGAAATTTATACGCTTCCAAGTTAATTCTGATTTCTTAATAACACTGTCATTGAACAATTGCTGCAGATACCGCTTTTTTTCATACCGCATGAGGCTATTAACTTTGTTTCTTTGTGTTTTAAATTGCCGTAGTGCATCATTGTCTTTGTGTATGAGGAATTTTTTGTATAATTTGTTCTTTTTACGAATTGCGCAGACCTCGTATTTAAGAACCAGGCATTGGTGCAGCAAGTCGACCATATATCCATCTATTTCTCCGTCCACAAAGCTTCCTTCCTGACAATCAAGAGCTGTTAGTGGAGTGTTTCTTGAAGAATGAATGTTTGTGAAATATAACAAGTTGTCTGTAATTGCACAGACATGTCTTGCTCGAATTCTCTGCCTCAATCGATCGAAAAGCTGAAACAGCTGATGAGCTGCGCTCAAATTACGAATTAGGAAGTATCGTAATCGTCGGCATTTTTTTTCTCACCAGCCACCGCAGGCGTGCGAGCGAAGTGGAGAGGGTATTATTTAGCACGTTCAAGGCTACACGCTCTCCTCAGAGATGAGAATATTTTCTCCTAACTGCTCGAATGTTTGACGGCACGAAAGGAAGCGATTGCATTCACACAGCGCCGCCGAGCGAAGTGGGGTGTGCAGAAACACACACAAAAGGCTACGGGCTCTCTGGGGTTCTTTTCTCCGATGCTTCAGAACGGTCTACGGTGCACGCTGGCTGGATTACGCTCCGCGACGTCTTTCCGAATGCACGCTTAATTTTGTGACACTGACATGACACAGAAGCTACCTATGGTTAGAAAAACAATAATAATAGGCATCCGTGGCGATATCGTAGATATCGCAGCCGACCACAAGGACCTGAAAGCATCAACTGATTTGATGAATGATACGTTTGAAGACTTTAAAACAAGTCAAATCTGCCGAGTATTTTTTCATAGCTGACTTCAGTGAAACGACAGTAGAGGAAGGACGCTAAAAAAATAAAGCAGGTGCAAAATCAACTGGGCCAGCTGCGCACGAAGTTATTGACACGAAGCCATACAGTAGCAGAAACAACATCGAAAAAAGGCTATTACCATGTAACGCACACTGGGACGCATACAAGATTAACGCTGATGCCTTTGTATCTGCACTTAAGCAAGCAAGAGATAACTTTATTTCTAACACGTTACCATCCATGTCATCTACCAACACTAAGAAATTTGTGCTCGTCATCAACCCATATGCCGAGAATCTGTTATCTTAACTGACGCCTCAGGGGACCCTATTTTGGCTCATTTAAGCGCATCAGAACTTAATGAAAGCTTTGTTCACAACTTTTCGCGCATATCCAACAACAAACATCCTGTTCCACTCCGGTATAATTTCCTAACTATGCTTCAAATTATCATCGATTCATCTGGCGTTGCTAAACTTATTGATGCCCTAAAACTTCATTCATACCCCGGTTTTGACTGCATTCAAGCTAAATTTAAAAACTATACAATTGCCTCCAGCTCCTTAATATAGACAAAGATTTTTAAGCAGCGCCACAACTATCGCTCATCAACCGGCTGCCTGGCGGAAGCAGTTGAGGCACAGGTGCCGCTTTACGCTTCCTTGTGGCCTAAAAGCGAGCGTTGGACAACATTTATTTCTTAACGTCGGTCAGCTCGTGCATAGTACACGTGTGTCGGTCGAGAAGGAACTCAAGGGGTTCAGGGTTTAAAAGATGGTTTGGTTTGTTGGGGTTTAACGTCCCAAAGCGACTGAGACTATTTGAGACGCCGTAGTGAAGAGCTCCGGAAATTTCGACCACCTGGGGTTCTTTAACGTGCACTGACATCGCACAGCACACGGGCCTCTAGAATTTTAAAGGAGGCGAGAAACACAAAAAAGGTAAAAACGAACAGCAGGAGTAGCAGAAACTATACAGAGCACGAACCGCGACAAGCAGGAGACGGACAACACAAAAATAAGCTCATCCAACTATAGGGAACAACAAGAAGGCGTACAGTGCATTAAAGGTAGGAATCTACAAAGCGTTACAGAGGTAGGAAAAGGAAGAAGTCCGGCGGACAATTCACACACGGGGGCCGAGGCGATGACTCCGGTTTGGGTGGCTGTCGAGACCGAATGGCTAGAAGACGGCGGGCCTTGCGTGATGGAACACGCGAGCCTCGGTGCGGTAACTCGGCGCTCCACGCCCACAAACGCACCACCCAACCTCTTTGGCAGCTTGTCTCCTCCCGACTGTCGTCCGCTCAATGCAACCAGGACGGGCCGGAAGCCCGCTCACTTTCATTGCCTTTGCAATACTACTGTAGGTTTGGCCTCGTCGCGTAGCCCCGGTCGGTAGGGACGGATGACCTTGAACAGGGTTGCTTCAGCCTCGCTCTGCAAGATGGCAGCGCCGTCGGTGCGCCGCGCGACAGCGGCGCCGAGCAGCTTGCTCTGTCTACGAAAAATGGCGCCACTAGGCGGTCCGCCACTTCTGGCTTTCGAAGCCGGCGTTAGCAGCATTGGCACGTAGTGCATCGATGGCATTCGAATGATATCGGTTAATCAATTAGCCTAATTGCTATTCAGACCACATAAATAGATAACAGTGAGTAGGAAATTGGTCCAGTTGGGGAATCGAGCCAGGGTCTGCGGCGTGCAAGACGAGCACGCTAACCACTCCGCCATGCCAGCTCGGTGGTTTGGAATGAACAAAGGCGCGTCTAGAGTATACGATGTCTTCGTTCACTCCCATCTTCCTCCCTTCCCGTTACGACGAGGTTCAGGTGTCCACCGAGATATGCAAGACAGATACATTTCCTTTCCTCAAAAGCCAATTTACCGACGAGCAAGGAGTAGAGCCGAACGGGGGATGGCATTCTTTGGACTCTATGGGAACGCGGTGGAATGGTCACGTGACCAAATAGGGCGGCGCCCATGCTCCCGCGCTGTAAAGCGTCTATAAATGCGGGCTTATCTTGCCGTGTATCTGTTCTCGCTTCGGCGAGCGCGGCTTCGGCCGCTTATCTGTTTTTTGAGCAGCGTCCGCTCCAGCGGACGCAGTTGTTGCTGCGACGCGCGTCTTTCCTTTCCTCTCTCTCCTTCCTCTGATCTTTTAACTCTCATCTATCTGCACGTGGCAGCGGTGCGAGCCAGTAGCAGGCCCGTGCAATTTCCTTTTCATCCTTCTCTCAGTCACAACAACATCAACAACAGCAACAACATGCTTTGCTATGCAGTCCTCTCAGGAGAAGCGGCAATTACAGGAAGAGGCGAGGAAGCGACAACGTGCACAAGATACGCCAGTACAGCGTGAAGAACGTCTTGCAAAGCGTAGTGCTAAGTATGCGCCTCGGCGACAACGTTCTACCTCGCAGCGTATTTCTACGTCATCGGTCACAGATGAATCTCGACACCTGACTCCTCAAGAACGCCGCAATGATATCAGACGAAGGCAACGCGCCGAAAAATCGCCTCAAGAACTCGCGCACCATTGCTAACGCAATTTACCCGGCTTAACCAGAGCTAAACCACTGCCAATTTTTCCCCTTCCCTTCATCATCGGGACGCTTTTCTCGACGCGGTGACCATGGGGCAGAGGGGACGCATTAACCCGCGACACTCCCTCGGAGCGGCGCGCGGTACGGGAATGCAGGAAGGAATGCAAAATACTTACGTCCCCCATGACAGCCGTCGCCGAGTCGGCCAGGCCTGCACTATCCAATTTCAAAAAACAGCGCACCCGTTCTATCGCCCTTGAACTTTCCACGCGTCCTGGAACTCCAGTTTCAGCTTCGTTCGCCGATGGCCGAGCTCCGAGAGAGACCTTGAGTGATCCCCAGCAATAGTCGTGCTACGAGCCTATTACTGCCCTATCTGAACACCCCCTCTGCAGTCGTCGGCCCTAGAAGCACCTCCACACATCTCCACACAGGAGTGCCCTCCTAAACCGATGCAGAGCATCTGGCCATAGCAGAGGCGGTTACGCTTCACAACCGCCTTTCTTCCACCATCACCATACGTGCAGACTGTCAGGCTGCCATACGCTCATTCGAGTCTCAAAAACTCCCTCCCCACGTCCTAGCCACTTTGCTGCAATACCTGACCGCCCACCTTACGCTCCATGTCCGCCTTGAATGGATTCCTGGTCATCTAGGTGTACCGGAGAATGAGCTTGCTCAGGCTCTGACCCGTCAAAAAACACCACCGGGCCCTTCGACTACCTGGCCAGCCCATTATAATCCCAAGGCAGGCCGCGCTACACACCGCTACATCTTTCAAGGTTCAGTTTCTTGGCGAAGATTGGCGAGAAACATCGAAAAAAGCAATGCTGTATTTTTTTTTTTTTGCAGATCCTGTCCACCGCTAAAACACACAAAGTGGAGCGCCCCCTAAGGGTGATTTTATCGGAAAACGGCACGTGGCAAAAATCATCCGCAGTCTTCCTGTAAAACAAACTAAATCTTTTAACCATTGACGATCCCTTTTAAGATTCGATGTTCTGAAAAAGTTTTGAAGTTCTTGGAGGAAAATCATGACAAGAGTATTCGGCCTGCTCTTCTGACATAAAGGATTTATACAACTCCGTGCCACAGGCAAAATTCGTCAGATGTGCCGAAGAGTGTATTGATTGTTTTGGGTCAATAGCTTTTCAAAATGCAGCAGGTTTGTCCGTAGAAGGTTTTTTAGAATTGCTTTCATTTTATCTCAGGTCAACTTGCATTGAATGGAATGACCAGGTTTTCATTCAAAAGCAAGGGGTTTGTATAAGCTCTTGTATTGCCCCAGTTCTTAGCGACATAGGTTTGCCTCATAATATTAGATAAATTTATTGTATGCATTTCTTGTTTCATTTCGGTCACTCTTGACAGTGATTCTTCTGAGATAAATACTTCCACATCTTTCATATCTATGCAGGATGACCAACCATAGAATGATAGAGTGCCTCTGATTTACGCCTTGAGTATGTTGCGCCCTGTGGAGGGTTTGAAGCCAGTCATTAGATTAAACCACCCCTAAATACGGCCTGGATAGAATGAGATGTATCAACAGCAGCACTCAGAAGTGCAATTTTCAGCCGCACATCTGTTTGTGGGCAATGAAAACAGGTGTGCCAGGGAACTGATTGCATTCGTTAACTCATCGAGAGGGGTGTGCATTTCCTTACGTCGACGAACGCCGGCTAAGCATCGCCGCATCAGCACCACAACTCGGCTAGTCAATGACGTATATCCAGGTGTTAAACCTTCAATTTCTGCTTCGTGGATTCTGTGCAGCGTAACAGTGGCGCTTGGACGAAGACAAGTTGGCGTGGTTGCCGCGAGTCCGCGAACTTCCAGCCTCTGTTGTTCGTCACGCTATATGCGAAGCTGTCCAAGCGGCTAGGGACGGCGAGTACTGTCTCCGGCGGATAGCATGGCTGCGCGGCTGGATGGCGCTGCGCCAACGCTTAGATGTGTGGCGGGTCTTCCGTCTTAGGACTGCGCCTACTTGAGATCAGTGTCCCGCGCTTCTAAGGCGCATTGCGGCTGCCTTCGCAGTTGGCGAACGCGAAGCAACCATTGAGTGGAGAGTGCGCAGGGGTGTGTTCACCGCCTGCTTGCTGACCGAAGAGCAGGACTGCCTCATAAAGACGTACTGCGCCGTGTATGTAGCTCTGTGGCCGGGGAGCCTTTGCTGGCCGTCGACTACCTGCGGGTCACCATTCAGCAACGATTGCTGACTGCTCTGGGAGCAGCGCTGTGATACAATCCACTGTTGCTGGTATGCGTGTATCACAACAACATTGACAACGTATGCCGCGACGGCTATCGTGCCCTGTGCGACGTGTCTGGCACACCTCCACCTGTGATTAAATGCAACATGTAATTCTACGGCGGATGCGTGCGCTGGAAGTTCTGTCGCCTCGTCAATTTTTGAAGGCAAGTGTACGACATAATTTAGATTTTTTTTCTTCTCAAGAACCTTTTAGCTTTGAAGTAATGTTAATAATGTTTAGAAAACATACATACGATATAATATAATATTTACATTATTTTAACATTAATTATTAAAGAACTGTTTAGGGACACTTTAGAACATGTTGATGTGGAATTTAAAAAAAAAATGCAAAAATGTACAGAGTCATCCACATCCAGCTTGAACATGACTTCACGCCGCCTCCATAACGCGAAACGCCTCTCGCTGATGCTTGTGGAACTATTGCGCAGATGCGATGAGAGCCGGAGGCAGGTCGTCTGGATTCGTCGTCGGCTTCAGTCTGCTACAACAGCTGCTGGGGGCTCAGGCAAGCGCAGCAGCGACCGACTGTAGCGGCCGAAAACGCCGGTGCACCCGCCTATTGATTTCCCATGACCTCCTGGATTGGATGGCATTTTGGAATTCTTTTAGCCTCTGACACAGGTTATTGTTGTTGCCTGTATTTTATTTTGTTGTCGTTGAGCGTTTTCCTTTGACCCTGCTTTCGCTTCGCCGTGCTAACTCTGATTTCGCTGTGAATTAAAAACGCATTCTGTACTTATGAATTTAGTTTCGCCCTTCCGCGTTTGGCTGCATGACAGTGAGATTTTACTGGTATTCGGCCTTCAGTGATAAAGATGAGTGTCGCGTGGGCGCTGCTTGCACTTTCATGGTTGCTCATGTCACTAGTCTCTTGGCGTATTGGATTGTATATAGTATGGCCTGTTTGAACACGAAAATTTATTTGGTTGTTCAGCCCTTGTCCTGTATTCTTGTGTCTCTCTTTCGTTCTTGTTGGTTCGCGCTGACGCTTCCCCCGATTGTGCTGAGCTGGGCGAGTTCGGCTCGTCTGTGTCTTCTTCCTTTGTACTCATCCCTTTGTTGCGCTGAAATTTTTGAAGATATCCAAACGCTATGCGAAGAAATTCAGAACGCCTCGAGCAGCGCTTACCAGAAGCGAGCGCTTGGGAAAAGCCAGCCGAATATAGTAAAACTGCCTGCTTTCAGTCGGTCGAATGTGCTGCGTGCCTCTTAGCGCACAGAGCGTTGTGTAACCAACAGCATCAGATACTGTCAGCCTCTCTAATACAAGAACAAGCAAAATGTTTACTGTGAGATTCGCTGCAAATGCCGAGCATGCTGCAAGCAGTTAACGCCACGTGGATTGCTCTGAACATTCCAAACAATGCGATAACTGCAGAAAACAACCGCCGGCCGTGCGCAGCTTAAGGAACATACTTGGAGATGGCGGGGACCCATTCGAGGGTTTCGTACGTATGCAGCTATTCTCGTCCAGTTTGCTGGCTCGTTCTGCGATAGAGCACTGATATAGCGAACAGTCGTAGCTCGAGTGATATTAATAAAATAACACAAGAGAGTACAGCTTCTTGCCGCCTGCAAACCGATGAAGCCGCAGAAAATATTTTGCCTCACCGTCTCATGTCAGGTGCGTGATCACTGCCTGAAAAAAGAAAATCATCGTGACACCGCCCGACAATGCAATGAAAGAGCTCGGCTGCACGCTAGCTGGTCGCTAGTGAGGAACTTGTGTAGCAGAAGCGGCGCTTACATGACGGGGTTGAGTCTAGGAGTTGAGTTGAAAACCGGTTACTGGGTTCATGTAAACACTGCAGAGTCGGATCCGGGAGTCGAGGGAGTGAGTCCAGTCAACCGCGCTGCATGGGGTGGGTTGATTCGCTCAACCCGAACGGCAGATAGCATGAAACCGGATCGAGTCGAAGAGTCGAGTTAGCGGGAGGGGAGAGGATAAATGCGAACCTGTTTTTCGCTTCAGCCGGTGTTCCTCCGTGACAGCGGTGACGGCGCTCAATCTCGGAGGCTGCCACTGCCCATTCCAGCTGCTCAGCTCGACACTTCGTGCCGCTGCAGTTGAACCGGTCTCCACTCGCTAAAACCGAGTTCATGTAGACACGCAGTCGTCGAGTTGGGCTGGCCTTGCACAACTCAGTCCCCTGACTCGACCCGTCGCTGTAGGGTTCATTTAAACGAGGCTAGAGCGGCCTATAGATTGACCTCATACCCCCGACCTGCCTTGTTGTACGATAACCTGGATAGGCCTGCGCGCTGGTTGCCTGTCTTTCTTCGCTGTAGGAGCGCCTAGAGCAGCCCTTTCTACAACAACTAAAGCTTCTCCTGTTCTGGTGTCTTTTCGTCAGCAGCGTACTTCGCGCAGCAGCCGAATCGCATGACCAGTCATATTTCAAAACTCGAATTGGTCCAATGGAACGGTGAGCGTAAGAGAGAAACTTGACTATATTGCCGATTAATGTTGCCAGCGAACAGCGCTCCGGCGGATTAAGGGGGCAAGGTGGATAGCACCGTTATATTTGACGCGTAGCATGTGTCATGCATAAAGAAAACACGGCAACGCGCGATGTTAAGAAAATTGTTAAGAATCATAAAATTATTGGCATGACCTTTGCTGCTGACATGTCGTGGAATCATTACCATCAATCATTATCAAAGACACTATCTACGTCAGTCGGCGCACTAGCTCGGTGCCGTCCTTTTCTTCCAGATAGAGCAAAACTTCAAAATTATCACGCACTGTTTTCCTCTCACATAAATTACTGTACACTGGTTTGGGTCACAACCACGCAAACAAATATTCAAACACTGCTCCTTCTTCAAAAGAAAGCACTTCGTTGCATTGCAAATGTGTCCTCTTTACATTCATCTGTACCATTGTTCACACGATATAAGATAATAAGCGTCGAAAAAATTTACGAGTTCCGTCTACTGTACTTATACTTATTATCCAATGAAAAGCTGAAGAGCCTCGTAAGATGCCTTTCGCAGTTGCAGAAACAGAAAACTGATTGTCGCTTCCGTGGATCTAAGGCGTGGCTGATACCACGTAGACGTACGAATTATATGCTACAGTCGCTCACACACAACTTGCCATGCTTGCTTAACAAATTCACTTCTGAAAATTTTCACGTCCCCGAGGCACATCACAATGCAGCCACCCCTGTCATCTTGTCCTGCGCTCTCCCGTTGACTGCCTTATGCGCATGTAATAGAAAACAGACGCATGAAATGTTTTCTAATCACAGTTTTTGTGCAGCTAATGGTATTCACTGTATTTTCATGGCCTTTGAAATTTTACTACTATATGCTTTATTGCTGTGTTTTGATGTGTTTTGAATGTGTTTCGATCAGTAAATTTGTGTGAAAGTGTAACTGCACATCCTTTCAGAATTTTCTGTTGGCTATTCGCTGCTGCCTTGTGCGGGCATCAGGCACCCTCAAGCTGCCAATGGCAGCTTTTTTTACCTGATAACCACCAACGAGTCGTTGGAAATAAAGTTTTGAATTGAATTGAACCAACACTCCCGTTTTCAATTTCGGCTGCTGACCCGAAAGACCCGGATTCGATCCCGGCCGCGACGGTCGAATTTCAATGGAGGTGAAATTCTAGACGCCCTCGAACTCTGCGATGTCAGTGCACGTTAAAGAACCTCAGGTGGTCGAAATTTCCGAAGCTCTTTACTACGGTGTCCCTCATAGCCTGAGTTTCTTTCGTACGCTACACCCCCATAAACCAAACCAAACATTTTAGAGCGAAAATCTAAGAGGCATAAGTATAATAAACCAAGAAGAGTAAAGGCAGGAACGTTGGCCTTAGAGGTAGACAGCTGCATAGATGGTAGTCTACGGTTGGAATGCAGTAAATTGAAACGTTACTTTAGGAAATGAGAAAAGCAGGTGATTCAACTATGACTGTGTAAAGTATGCAGAGAACGTTCGTAATTCAGTAGCTGCCCGGTGCCTCGCACAGCATGTATGGTTCCGGCAATTGGGCCACCAGGCGCGGTCTAGAACTTGACAGCACAGACCCTTCAAAATGGACAGCGCGCGCATAGGCACGACACCGCGAGGAACATGGTCAAACACTTGTCATTGTTTTTCCAGGTAGCCCTGCTGTGGACCATAGCCGCACCCTCGCGTGACGCCCATCCAAAAGAGCCACTGCTGCTTCAGCCTCACGAGCCGGTACAAACGCCGCCTTCAGCCAGCAAAAACAGACCCACAGACAGCAATCTTCCGCCATCCCTAGCCGGAACGAACTCCTTCGTCAGGCAACCTGGTGCTACCTCCTGTGCGGCCAACCCGCCGCCACTACTTCAGGCGCCACCGTTCTACGGCCAGTTGGGGCACGACACCGCGAGGAACATGGTCAAACACTCATCATTGTTTTATGCGAAGCGTACTACTTTAGCTACCACTTCAGCCCTTCAACGTGGTTATGCGCCTCCAAATCACGTGATACATGACGTCACACCACGTGACACGATGACGTCACGACAGTAGAGAAACGGGGGCCCACCTCGCGCCGTCGCTGTGGTTGTGCGCCTCCAAATTACGTGACACGATGATGCCACACCACGTGACACGATGACGTCACGACAGTGGAGAAACGGGTGGCCACCTCGCGCCGTCGCTGTGGTTGTGCGCCTCCAAATTACGTGACACGATGATGCCACACCACGTGACACGATGACGTCACGACAGTGGAGAAACGGGGGCCCACCTCGCGCCGTCGCTGTGGTTGTGCGTCTCCAAATTACGCGACACGATGATGCTTCGCATTCTCCAGGCTTAACCAAGTTAAGCCTCAGCCATTTTTTTCCAGGTTAGTTACATGGCAAACGCCACTTGTGCACGCACAAACGATCCTTTTTTGCTCGCAGTGTCGTGCCCCATCAAGCTGCGCAACTGTGTACGTAAACATATGTACCACCTACCTTGTTCCCTCTGCCAATCATACTTCGACCTTTCGTTCCTACTCATAATGTCGGGTGACGTGGAACTAAACCCCGGACCTGCAAGCAGCGATACATCTACTTCTCTTGAACAAATATCGCAAACTCTGTCGCGCCTTGAGTCAACCCAGGGCACAATACTCAGTGAAATAGCATTAATCCGTGCCGCACAGAATAACACAGAAAGTCTCGTCAATGGTCTTTCCTCCCGCGTTGACACCCTCGAAAAAAACAGTAGAAAAGATTCAGGCCGCAGAGCCGAATGCATCCCTTAGCTCACATGGCGACGTTGCCAAGCTGACATCTGAAATCAGAACACCTACGGAAAAGTGCGAAGATGCGGAAAGTCATCTGCGGCGATCAAATTTGCTATTCTTTGGGATTCAGGATTCTAACAATGAAACATGGGCTCAGTTTGAAACACATATCGTTACTTTTTTATCAGAGAAACTAAACATCGCCATCACAGCTGACGACATCGAAAGAGCACACAGGTTGGGCCGCTTTCAGGCATACAAGAATCGTCCCATTATCGTAAAATTTCTGCGCTTCAAAGATAAGTCCAAAATCCTTGCCGCATCATCAGAATTGAAGGACACGTCTTTTTCCATTACAGAAGACTTATCAGCGCGAGTGCGTCTAGCTAGGAAAAAACTTTACTTATACGCATCCCAGTATGAATCCAAGTTTAAGATTCGTTATGATAAACTGGTCATGGATAACAAACAGTTCATCTACAAAGCTGAGTCCGATTCAGTCGTCGAACTGTCATAGCCATCCAAATGCGCACGTGTTTCAACTTTTCAACTTTTTCACACGCACCTCATCACAGCCATAAGCCTCAAAAAGCGCCAACTGTTAACACAGTATCTATCATGCTGTCAAACGTTCGCAGTTGCATATGCAAAAAGGAAGCACTGGAAGCCTTTCTTGAAGATAACGATACTGACATCGCAATAATGACTGAATGATGGCTGAGCCCAGATATTCAGGACCACGAACTTCTCAGTAATGTCGTCACCTACACCATCCATAGGCTTCACCCTGTAGGGCATCGAGGAGGAGGCGTTTTGGTATTTATGAATCCCAGACTCGTCTGTCAGCGCATAGCAACTAACTGTCATCACGAAATCATTTGCCTTCATGTTTCAATGCCGGCTAACGCGCTAATACTTATTTCTTGCTACCGCGCACCCGACTGCGATAATTCTTTCGTTGGTGAACTTCACTTTGTCAATTTAAACTTGCATTCCCGCTTTCCTCGTGTGACCTACTTATTGTCCGGAGACTTCAATTTCCCTGATATAGACTGGAATAATTTCATTGCTAAATCCACCCTATCAAAAAACTTTGTCGACCTTGCTCTCACGTTCAACTTCACTCAGATGGTCACTGTGCCAACTCGTGGTTCGGACATTTTGAATTTGATTCTCGTCTCTAATCCCGAGTTAATTAAGTCTGTTCAAAGCATAAAGGGCGTAAGCGATCCCAACATTCCCTTATTCGACCTCTCCATTACGTTACAACATCTCCAAACTGAAACCAAGTACATCAGGGACTACAACAAAGCCAATTTTAACAATATAAATACAGAACTAGATGTCTTTCTTCAACATTTTAGTCCCCTGTCTCTCATCGACAGGTTCGTTCCCCTGGTGCGCATTCGAGGGGATGCCAGCAAGCCTTGGTTTTCTAATTCATTGCGAAAACTAGCCAGAAGAAAAAAGCGTACTTTTCGGGAAGCTAAGCAAGGGGATTCTCCCCAGAAGTGGTCTTCCTACTTTAAAGCGCTACGTGAATACACGGGTTAATTGAAGCGCTCCAAACGAAAGTTCTTCCACCAAGACCTTCTAACTATTCTACGCGACAAACCGCAAAAATTTTTGGAGCATATTAACCCCGAAACGCTGCCCGCCACACATGTCATTGACCCATTCTGATGGCTCGCATGTACCAGGTAACCAGTGCGCTGAAGTCATGAATTCGTATTTCGCTACTGTTTTCACTCATGAACCCACTTCCGACATTCCCTTCCAACCGTGTTTTAACTACTCCCAAATGCAGCCGGTCACAATCACATCTGAAGGCATAGCGAAACTAATAGATAACCTTAAGATCTGTAGCAGTCCAGGCGCTGACAACATATCGCCGAAAATTCTAAAAGGTACCCAACTGGTATCCAGTTTGATTTTACAGATAATTTTCAATCAGTCTATCGCCACAACATCAATTCCAAGTGACTGGAAAAATAGCACCGTAACCCCTGTACAAAAATCTGGCAGCCGTTCTGACACTTCGAATTACCGCCCCATTTCTTTGACGTGTATCTCTTGCAAACTGCTAGAGCATGTAGTGTATTCAGCCATTGCATCACGCCTTGACGCCAATTCTATTTTCTTTCCGAATCAGCATGGTTTCCGTCGAGGCCGTTCATGCGAAACACAGCTATTCGAATTCACAACAGACCTTCACCTTAATCTCCACTCCGGCTTTCAAACTGACGTCATTTATCTGGACTTTTCTAAAGCATTTGACTGCGTACCCCATCGTCGCCTCATGGCCAAACTATGGAGTCTTCATCTTGACCCGCTGGTTTTATCGTGGATCCACTGTTTCCTTTCTAACCGTTCGCAACGCACTGTAATAGACAACCAATATTCTGCAGCTACAAACGTCATTTCGGGTGTTCCTCAGGGCTCTGTGCTCGGCCCTCTTCTTTTTTTGGTATTTATTAACGACCTTCCTTGCAACATATCATCGTCAATTCGCCTATTCGCAGATGATTGGTTTGGTTTGGTTTATGGGGTTTAACGTCCCAAAGCGACTAAGGCTATGAGAGACGCCGTAGTGGAGGGCTCCGGAAATTTCGACCACCTGGAGTTCTTTAACGTGCACTGACATCGCACAGTACACGGGCGTCGAATTTCTCCTCCAAAGAAATTCAGCCGCCGCGGCCGGGATCGAACCCGCGTCTTTCGGGCCAGCAGCCGAGCACCATAGCCACTGAGCCACCGCGGCGGCTATTCGCAGATGACTGCATTCTGTATCGACGCATACGAGGGGGTACCCAAAAGAAACCGGACTAAATCTTTTGGTCGGAAAAGCTTCTGTGGTACCGCGTTTTGCCACTAGGAGCGCATAGAACGAACATTCCAGAGTCAGTAAGACGAGTGCCGTCGTTGAAGGAGGTCAGACTAGTTTAGGCAGAGTTTTAGAGTGACGACTGTTTTGTGTGAATGTCGTTTTTGCAATGGCTGATTTTCGTGAACAGCGTGCGCCGGTGAAATTCTGATTTTCGCTCGATAAAATTTGAAAGGAAATGCTTGAAATATTAAGAAAGACATACAAGGACGATGCTATGGGGACAGCTCAAGTGTTGCTGAATCGAATCCTAAATCAAAGCAACAATCATGCCAATGGAAAACTTCAAATTCGCCTCGCCTCAAGAAAGCTGGTCAGGTGAAACCAAACCTCAAAACAATGCTGATTTGTTTTTTCATCGTGAGAGGAGTCGTCCATTGAGAATTTGTTCCGCAGGGTCAGGCAGTTAGCCAGGCTTTCTACTTGGATATTTTGAAAAGATTGGACAACAGTGTGCGGTGGAAGCGGCCAGATTTGTGGCGGTCGGGTGACTGGTTTTTCCATCATGGCAATGCGCCTGCTCACA
Organism: Amblyomma mixtum; assembly: GCF_055824585.1. Lineage (NCBI taxonomy): Eukaryota > Metazoa > Arthropoda > Arachnida > Ixodida > Ixodidae > Amblyomma > Amblyomma mixtum. Next base: position 103,317,262 of record NC_143021.1, on the reverse strand, counting down.
CAGCCCTGTCTCTACGACAAATTTGGACCAAAAATGGCATGACCCCTATTCCTCAACCCTCATACTCTCCCGACCTTGCCCCGTGCTACTCTCTTTCTTTCCTAGAATGAAAAAATAGGTGAATGGAAGGCGTTTCGATGATGTTGCTGAGGTGAAGAAAAAAACGACGGAGGCACTGTCAAGCAGTCAGTTCACAGTCAATTCAGTTTATTTCGCATTTTTTACAGCAGTACAAAAATGCGAGGGCAAGCAACAAAAAGCTGCTGATTAGCAGCTTGACGGAGGTTGCTGCCCCTATATTTGGCAGGTTAAAGGGCGTGAACATACAGCTTTTCATTGAAACAATTAAAGATGTGTGCATTAAAAGCAGAGTAGATCACTTATACATATCTTGTAGACATTCTCATGTGATACAATCAAGCTTACTAATAATAGGCGTACATGGGAAATTAATACAAACAATAAGCAAAACTAATAAGCATCACAAAAGATGAATTTAAACAATGTTTTGAAAAATGGAATGAAAGATTCGACAAGCGTATCATTGCAAGTGGGGAATACTTTGAAGGAGATTGAAGGTCTGTGCTTAAAATGTGAACTAATAAGTTCAAACAAAAATAAGTCCGGTTTCTTTTGGGTACCCCCGAAGACGCCTTTGAAGCCAGTTCTCAGGGCGTAGACACAACCCCCGTGCACAAAGCGAGCCGCCGCCTGCTAGGCCTACAGCCAGAGTTCAGCGGCCTGACAAAACCGCCAAGGAAGATGACAACAACCACTGGTAGCCAGACCACTCAACGTTTTGGAGCTGACGTTGCGTTCGTGCTCCACGCGCCCCGGTCACCGCCGACGTTCCACGGAGACAGGTTTGGAGACGTTGAAGATTGGTTGGCCAGTTTCGACCGTGTGGCAGCCTTCAACCAGTGGGACGGTGAGCGCAAGTTGAGGAATATCTACTTCGCGCTAGAGGACTCGGCAAAGATCTGGTTCGAGAACCACGAGACCTATTTTGCCACCTGGGAGGTTTTTCGCCGTAAGTTGCTGGCGACATTCAGCAACAGTGAAAGAAAAGAGAAGGCGGAAGTCGCTCTGCACTCCTGGTCGCAGCAGCCAAATGAGAGCGTCACCATGTTCTTTGAGGACATGATGCGTCTCTTCAATCGAGCTGACCCTGCTATGCCCGAGGCCAAGAAAGTGCGCCACCTAATGCGCGGCGTAAAGGAGCAGCTCTTTGCCGGACTGGTCCCTGACCCGCCAAGAACAGTGGCCAACTTCACAAGGGAGGCAACGGGTATCGAGCGCTCTCTGCAGGAACCAGGCGCGCACTACGGACGTCAGGCTACCGTAGCAGCCGCTTCCCAGTACACGCCTACGTCGCTGCCCGCCGAGGAGCTTCGGGTGCTTGTAAGAAGCCTCGTTTATTTATTTATTTATTTACAATACCCCTAAGGGCCCTCGTGCGAGGGTATTACATAGGGGGGGGGGGGGGGGAGTGATACAAGCATAAAAATATGGCACAGGAATTTGAACAAAATACACGTAATAATTAATTAAAACTAGTAATGTACACAAATAATAACAACAAACAACGCTGAATAAAATACTCAGTAAATGCACATAATATAACAAAATACCAAATCTGTTAGTCCATGGTTTGCTTTAGCGAATTCTGAAACGATTGTGGGTTAACCTCAGTAGCTATGTGTGATGGCAAGTTATTCCGATCTATTATAGTGCGAGGAATGAATGATTTCGCGTAGAGCAATGAACGGCATGTGATGCGTTTTATTTTGTTAACGTGGTCATGGCGAGGAAAGACTGCAGGGTGTGGCAAAAAGAAGTCGTCGTGGAGGATGGGATGGTGATACAGTTTGTGAAGCAAGGTTAGGCGAGCGAAATGGCGTCGACATGATAGCGGTTCCAACTCGGCACGTTGTTTTAATGCTGTGACACTGGTGAAGCGTGAATAATCTGAAAAGATGAAGCGAACAGCACGGTTTTGCAGGGATTCAAGGTTGTTTATGATGTAAGCTTGATGAGGGTCCCATATGGCAGAAGCATACTCCACTTTCGGGCGGATTAGCGTGATGTAAGCAAGTTTTTTTAAGTGTGAAGGCGCGTGTTTGAGATTATGCCTAAGAAGGCCGAGTGCGCGATTTGCTGATGCTAAGATTGTGTTAATATGGTAATGCCAAGTTTGGTCAGACTGAAAGTGAACTCCTAGGTACTTGTAAGTTGTTGTAAGTTCAACTCTATCGTTATTGAGGAAGTAGGTTGTAGCAATTCGAGTGGAACGGTTAGTAAACGACATTAACTTTGTTTTAGATGCATTTAGAGACATTAGCCAGGAAGAACACCAAGCCGTTACAGCGTCAAGATCAGTTTGAAGTGAATGGCGGTCGGTTTCATTAGTAATATTACGATATATTACACAATCATCCGCGAATAACCTAATTTGAGACGATACACACTTGGGTAGATCGTTAATAAAAATTAAAAAAAGCAGAGGGCCAAGTACACTTCCCTGGGGGACTCCAGATGTTACGGGGACAGAAGACGAGTTAAAGCCGTTGACAGAGGTGAATTGTTTTCTGTTATCGAGGAATAGTTTTATGCATGAAATAACTTTGGGATGGGGATTTAAGTTTGTCAATTTGGTTAGGAGCCTGTGATGGGGAACGCGATCAAAAGCTTTAGAATAGTCTAAAAATACTGCGTCAACCTTTAAGCCAGCGTCTACTGCGGAAAATATGTCGTTAGTAAATCCAGCGAGTTGTGTGTCGCATGAATAACCGCTGCGAAAACCGTATTTGCTGGTATTTGAAAATGATATCGTGCTCCTCTAGATAATTAATTACTTGAGTATGAATTATGTGTTCCAGGAGTTTACAGATGTTGCTGGTTAATGAGATAGGGCGATAGTTAAGTGGAATGCTGCGGTCTCCGGATTTGAAAATGGGTATTACTTTCGCTGTACGCCAGTCGTCAGGAATTGTACCAGATGATAATGATTGTGAAAAAAGTGATGTCAATACTTGATAGAGGTTTAGAGAGGAACTGGCGAAACTTCGCGAGGAACTGGCGAAACTTCGCCTCGAAGTTCCACAGGCCAGTGTCGCTGCCGTAACGGACGTGGTCCGTGACGAAATCCGACGAGCTGTGCAGCCGCCTCCCGCTCCACACCCGGCGCCCTCCGTTATGACGTACAGCGATGCACTACGAAGTCCTAGGCCAGCGATGCAAGCCCTTTCCCCCGTCGTTCCCGTGCCAGTACCATCCCTGCCAGTACCTGCCATGCCAGTACCACCCGTGCCGCAGGAGTTCAGGCCCCCATGAGCAAAGCGCACGTGTGGCGTACGCCAAACAATCGGCCGCTCTGCTACCACTGGGAGCCCCTACCGCAGAATGGGTTTAAGGGGGTTTTCAGTTGACGCACCTCGACCACGCTACGGTGAAAGGCCACGGGATATCGAGCTGTACCTGGCTGTTAACGTGCAGTTCTCGACCCCGCAGCGACGCCAGTCCCGATCGCCATCCTCAAGGCGGTTCTCTTTGCCCGGCCGCCCGTCGTCCTCTGGCCAGTTCAAAGGCGCGTCACCACATCGGGAAAACTGAAGACGGCGTCCTCCGGGGGTAGGGCCGCCGCTACTGGAACGTGTCAAGAGCCTCCACCCGAAGATTCGCCGCGACGCTCCGATACACGACGACGTGACCCGACGACATCAACGACGCGCTGCGACCGACTGGTTTCCGCCGAAATTCCGGTATCCGCAGACAACAATGACGTTACCGCACTCGTGGATACCGGCGCCGATTTTTCTGTAATGAGCAGTTGGTTAGCCACAGCCCTGAGGAAGGTTCTAACCCCTTGGTCCGGGCCGCAGATCCGGACAGCTGGTGGCCATGTCGTAACTCCGATTGGTGTCTGCACTTCGCGAATCCAGAGCCGCGGTGTTACTTTCCCTGGTTGCTTTGCTATGTTACCCGAGTGCTCCTAGGACCTCATACTCGGTTTGGATTTCCTTCAGGAGTACGGTGCCGTCATCAATCTTCAGGAGCTAATCGTGTCGTTTTCCACCCAAGGCCCTGTCGACGACGATACCGTGCCACGCAGGGCTAAGTTGTGCGTCTGTGATGACCAGGTGTTGATCCAGTCAAGAGCCAGCATGTTTGTTACCGCAGAGTGCGATAACAGCCCCAGCACTCGTGGTATCGCTGAAACCAACAACTCGCTGCTCCTGGGTCGGCAAGTGTGTGTAGCTCGCGAAATTATTGAATTGAACAGTGGGCGCACCGAACTTTTGGTGACCAATTTTGGCTCTGAACCTCAGTGTTTGCCTGGCAAAACAGCTATTGCGTATTTCGAAGAACTTTGTGAATTCCCGGGACAGCACTCGTTGTCCGAAATCCCGGCATTAGTGGAGGCGCCGACCACTCCCATAAAGACCGACGTGAACCCGAACCTCCCGTCTCATCATAAACGCTTCCTGGAGGGCATTATCGAATCTTTCCGCGACTGTTTTGCCTCGACCTGCAAGGTCAGGCAGACTCCGCTCACAAAGCATCGCAGTATTGTTGACGCAAACCAGCGACCGTTATGCCAGCCACCTTATCGGGTCTCTTCGAAGGAACGTGACGCCATTCGCCGGCAAGTTCAAGAAATGCTCCAGGACGACGTGATACAGCCATCGAAGAGCCCGTGGGCATCGCCTGTTGTTCTTGTGGCGAAGAAGGATGGGACCCTACGGTTCTGTGCTGATTACAGGCGTCTAAACAAAGTCACCAAAAAGGACGTTTATCCTCTGCCACGGATTGATGACTCTCTGGACCGGCTACGCCACGCCACGTACTTCTCGTCGCTAGATTCACGTAGTGGCTATTGGCAAATCGAGGTGGACGAGCGCGACCGGGAAAAAACTGCCTTTATTACACCAGATGGTCTGTACGAATTCCGGGTGCTCCCTTTCGGACTGTGCTCGGCTCCTGCCACCTTCCAGCGGATGATGGACACCGTGCTTGCCGACCTAAAATGGCAGTGCTGCCTCGTCTACCGGGAAGACGTTGTCATCTTCTCCGCTACGTTCGAAGAGCACCTGAGGCGCTTGCGTGCCGTGTTCGCCGCAATTCGTTCGTCTGGTCTTTCCCTCAAGCCCGAATAGTGTCCCTTCGCTTTCCAGGAGTTGAAGTTTCTGGGCCACATCGTGACCGCTAAGGGAGTTAGCCCTGATCCCGATAAGACAGCCGCTGTCGCTGCTTTTCCCATGCCAACCGATAAGCGAAGTGTGCGCCGCTTTCTGGGTCTCTGCGCCTATTATCGGCGTTTTGTGCAGAACTTCTCCCAGATCGCTGAGCCCCTCATCCGCCTCACAAAAGATGCCGAACCGTTCTCCTGGGGCCAGGAGCAACAACAGGCCTTCGAAGACCTCAGCACTCGTGTGCAAAGTACGCCCATCCTTGGCCACTTCGACGAGTCAGCCGACACTGAGCTGCACACAGACGCCAGCAACATCGGCCTCGGTGCGGTCCTTGTGCTGTGGCAGGATGGTGTCGAACGCGTAATCGCATACGCAAGCCGCACCTTGTCACGCTCGGAGGCGAACTATTCCACCACTGAAAAAGAATGCCTGGCAATTGTGTGGGCAGTGACCAAATTTCGCCTGTGCCGCCCTTTTAGAGTCGTCAGTGATCACCATTCGCTGTGCTGGCTGGCGAACCTCAAAGATCCCTCGGGGCGGCTTGCACGCTGGAGCCTTCGCCTTCAAGAGTTCGACGTCACCATCGTTTATAGGTCCGGCAGGAAGCACAGTGATGCCGACTGTCTGTCTCGTGCTCCTATTGAGGACAACCAAGCTGATCCCGACACCGATTTTGTTTTTCTCGGCGCCATCTCCACGTCTGTCGTCACTCAACACCAAAGAGACGACAGTGAACTACGGCCTCTCATTGAGTATCTTGAAGGAAGCGCTGAGTCTCCACCGCGAATCTTCTGTCGTGGACTGTCGTCGTTCTGCTTGCGCGATGGCGTTCTGTATAAGAAAAACTACGACGCAAGCTTTTTATCTGCTCGTCGTACCTGCGGCCTTGCGCGACGAAGTCCTGCAGGCGTGCCATGATGACCCATCTTCTGGTCACCTGGGTTTTTCCCGCACTTTGGCGCGGATACGCCAAAAGTACTACTGGCCCAGGGTTGCTGCAGTTGTGCAGCGTTACGTCAGAACTTGCCGCGAGTGCCAACGTCGCAAGACACCAGCGAATAAGCCAGCCGGACTACTGCAGCCTATTGATCCACCACACGTTCCTTTCTACCAAGTCGGCATGGATTTACTCGGCCCCTTTCTGGAGTCTTCGCTGGTTAACTGATACATTGTGGTCGCCACCGACTACCTCAGTCGATACTGTGAGACGAAAGCTCTTCCCCGTGGAACAGCTGCGGAAATTGCCGCCTTCTTCATGCAGAACATCGTGCTTCGTCATGGCGCACCCAAGGTCGTTATAACTGACAGACGGACGGCCTTTACCTCGGCGCTGACAGAGGAAGTTATGGGACTCAGCGGCACCAGCCACCGACGAACAGCAGCTTATCATCCGCAAACTAATCGACTCACTGAGCGCCTAAATAAGACGATCGCCGACATGATTTCCATGTATGTCGAGGACGACCACCGCAACTGGGATGCAGTATTCTCTTACGTTACTTTCGCATATAACACTGCCCTGCAAGAGACGACTCACTTCACACCGTTTCGCTTAGTCCATGGTCGCGAAGCCACGACTATGCTGGTAGTGTAAACTCCGCTGTCGTGGGGGCCGAGCGCTTTGTTCACGAAGCTGAGGCCGCCCGCCAACTTGCTCGGCAACATATCCGGCATCAACAAGCAAAAGACGCTCACCGTTACAACCATCGCCACAGGGATGTCACTTACCAGCCCGGAGAAAACGTTTGGGTGTGGAGCCCAATCCGCCAACGAGGGCGCTCTGAAAAGCTGCTTCGGCGGTACTTTGGCCGCTATAAAGTGATACGCCAACTCGGCGAGGTAAACTATGAAGTTCTCCTTCAAGGAACTGTTCGTTCCTCCTGACGACCAAAGTCCGAAGTTGTGCATGTCGCACGAATGAAGCCGTACCACGCCCGCTAGCAGCTCACTCGTCTCTACCTGCGGGCGCCGGAGACTAAGGTGTTCAGCGTGCGCGCCTGTCGAGATGGTGGTCGGCCAGAACCGCCTTATGGAATCCCACACTCGTCCTGCTGTCCAACCACAACACGCTGCAGCTTGAATACTCCGTCGGACAGAGTACCCACGCCTCGGTTTCGGGAACGCTCAACGACCGCGTGCTGCTCGCACTGGAAGTAGCAAATGTCCAGACTACTGAGAGCTGTCTCTCCCTCCTCGCATACGAGATCAAGACGACCAAGACAGTGGATTCCGCGCCCGTCGACGACAACTGCTCCATGCACCAGGACTACTGCCCCTCTGCACGGGCACCCCATGAACAGCAGGCGTTCGTGTGCCAAAATCCCGTGCCCGGGGGAGCCGCCGTCGGTCCAGACGACATGCCGCGCCGAGGGCGGCGCTTTCCAGAGGGGGGGAGCAATGCCACATTCCTGGGCACTCTCATGGCACCGTGTCCCGGCCGAACTGCCTTCAGCGCTATTCTGGCTAGCCTTAGCCATGGTGGCGGGGAGTGCTTCTTCGTCGTCTCTTCTGTGTGGTCCCCTCGGGAGTCCGCTGCTGCCTGGCGCTGCACAGTAAAACGTGTCCTGGCCGTCTCGACTGTCTAGCCGTGACAATATAAAAGTGTGATTCAACCTAAGTTAGAGTACGCAAAGGAAAATATGGGACATACATTACCACAACGAAATTGATAAAATTGGGCATACACGATACTAACCGCAAAAAACAATCAGAGACATGTCTACGAATTCAAGTTTAGCATCCCGAACTAGCCATACATAGAAAAACAGCTAGCTACAAGTTTCTGTGCATGCTCCGTGAAAATAACTTAGATTCTATCCAGTACATTCGACCCTCAGGCGGATTTTCGCCCCGTACTAATCATTCATTCGCCATTATGCCGTATACACCATGAGTCGACGCCTCCAAGTTCTATCCCAATAGAAAACCATTGTTGAACACAATAATCTCGATCCGCATATGTTTTTTGAACCGAAGTCACCAGAGAATTATGAAAAGAATATCGAATTGTGCTTCTTGTAGCACATTGTTTTTACAATGTATTTTCTTTTCTCACTCTGTAACAGCCCACGAACCGCTTACAGAATTGTAAATAAATAAATAATAAAGAAAGAAATAAAGATAGCGGTGCCTTATGCATCCTTCCCCAGGTTGGCCACCGCTACGCGCTTCACTTGGTCGAGCCAATCTATAATGTCCTCACTAGGGAGCCATTGAAAACTAGAGGTAACTGGGGCAGCCACAGGATCATAGCAGTTCACGCCGATGTGTGCTCATGATGGACTTCACAGTTCCTTCCGCTGTCGGGTGCGCTCCTGAAGGCTTCCAGCTCAGGTAGTAGCCCTTGCAGACGATCGGCTGCTTCGAGTCTCATCACTGATTTTAGCTGCCTCCGTGCTTTATACGCCTTGTCTCCTGCTGTAAGTATTGGATGAAGGATCTAAAGAAAACAATGCACATCCACCACATGCCATGCGGTGGTTATAAGGCCAGGGACAACATACAACCTGACAGGCGTCACTGCACCGAGCTTTTTATTGGGCTGACATGCGCGCGCAGATACTCCTCACCTTCATCTCATTCCTGATTTTTCTCAAGATTCAGCCAGAGACGTAGCAGTGTCCAACAAAGCTCAAGATTGTTGCCAGCATTTGAGATATTTTAGTCCGAATGGTTAGACTGACTTTGAATATAGTCACGCAGTGGTGACTGCAGCCCTGACACAGCACTACCGTCAAAACATTCAGAGGGGAACTTTGTTAACCTAAACTGCGGTGAGGCGAAAGCCTTAAGCGTGTTGCTGCTGCTTTTGTCACTGATGTGTTATTAAGATGTTAAGCTTCGCCTCTAAGAGTGAAACGCGACAGCGTCTTGCAACGCTGCCAGGAAATCCATAGAACACCATCGCCCGATCGGTTGTATGCCTTGTTCGTCGGTAAATTAGTTTTTGAGGAAAGGAAATGTATCTGTCTCGCATACCTACGGGGACACCTTAACGTCGCCGTAATATGAAGGGAGGAGGATGGGAGTGAATAAAGACACCGTATTCACTAGACGTGCCTTTGTTCATTCCAAACCATTGAGCTGGCATGACGGAGTACAGGATCTGGTTGATATTATGCTGCCGCCACCTTTGTATCGTGCGCCTTACCGTGGAGGCCCAGGGCAGGATATTTTAAAACGGGTGAAAATGATGCCGGTCTCGCCGACAGTGAAAACATTCTTTTTCAAATTGCACTCTAATACACTACCCGTTAAAACCTGGCTCCATGAAAAAGGAATCTTTGTCCCATGGACAACAAATTGCCTGTTATGTAAGCAGCCGGAGTGTCACGGGTTCGGTGACTAGTCGACATCATCACCGAGTCCGGACAATGAGGGGGTGGCCGTTTGATGCCCGGCGTAGCCGGTAAGCAAACGCAGTGACTGAGATCGAGGCGTGTTTAAGAGGTAACAACAACAAAATAACGTTTATAGTTCGATTGAACAATGCGGCAGCTTTCACAGATACATAATTCACATTCTACAAAACAATTGCGGAAAGCACATAGGAGTAAACGCACTGAATTAAGTTATACATTGAATATTTCTACACAGGTCAGAACACAAGTGAGAGGCGAATTAGATGCAGTCGATCAAAAGTCAGAAGGTGAACAAACGTACAGTGAACCGGGAAGCGCGGCTGCAGTCCATCCAGAAAAACGCAGTCAGTGCGGCCCCCGAAGGCGACGTCCGTCCAGGGCAGCTTGCGGTTTCGAGGATGCGGTGCGGCGGCTCGGAGACCCGGGAGTTCGCGGCGGCAGCGTTTCACCGACGAGCGGACTCAAGTTCGTTTCCATACGGCCCCCTTTTAAAGCCCTCGGGTGCTAGCGGGCGAGCGCTCGCGGCGCCACAGCGTCGGCGTCGAAAAAACAGAACACCAAAAAGCGCAACGAGAGCACGTAGGCACCTACGCTCTGACTCTGCATGGCCGCCATATTGGAGGAGGAAAAAATTAACGCACAACTAAAAAGAAGCCCCAGGCTTCGACTCTCGATTCGGTGACCTTGAAAACGCAAAAAAGTAGAACACAACCAAAAAGCCAGTCACGTAGGCCGCAACTTCTTTCCCGCTAATGGTCAGCTCTAGACTTCGGCAGTATCGGGAACGACTTTGAGCCGCCTCCGCTTTCGCAATGCGAGGGGTTGTCTACATAACTGAAAAAAGCGTGCATGCCTTCTTGCTCTTCCCGAGACACGTACAAAGAAACGCGGACGCATCAGGTTTATACAAACAAAAGTAATTTACAAGCTGCCGCTACTTCTGCGACACGGAGACAATTGAACATGTTTTCCTAGACTGCTGGGACGCCATACTTTTCTGGGATGTCCTGCAGAGAACCATCAAGAAAGAACTACCACTGCACCCTTATGGTATCAGATTTCTACCAGTTGATCGCAAAGAGGTACCCTACGACTTATTAATGCTTCTTGGCCTCCACAGCTTGTGGAAAACGCGAATGCAAGTAAGGCATGCGGATTTAAACACTCGTAGTACACGTGAGAACTTTGTTGAAAGTGCTGTTTATCTGCGGGAATGTTACCAGGCGCAGCGTGACCCACCCCAGTGGGTAGCACTACTAGATGATCTAGTGAAACTTAAGAAATTTTAACTTCACCCGTATCAGCTCAAGTGTAGCTGAAGTGGTCTTATTGTTTTCATGTCAATCTCGAAAATAAACAAAAAAGCTGGCATGGCGGAGTGGTTAGCATGCTCGTCTCGCACTCCACAGAATGGGGTTCGATGCCCGAACTCGACCAATTTCCTACTCGGTTTTACCCTATTTTTACCCTATTTTTCGGTGTATAAGACGCGGTTTTTTTTTTTAAATCTTGCTGGTGCGTCCCATACAAGGGCGCGTCTTATATGCGAATTTTCCTTTTTTTTTGCGAGTTCAGAAATTACTCAGGTTCATGTTCAAGCTTTTTTCGCCGAAAAAGTATTACTACCAATAACGCGGTTGTAACGTGGTTAATACTTCAATACGGAGACCGCCGTGCGCAACTTTTTTACGTGAACTTTATCATGAAACGGCGGGGTTGACCACTTCCGGGATCTTAAACACGCGGCCGTTTCGGAGGCCGCAAGCAAAGGTAATGTGAAATGCCAAAAGATGGCGACAGTCGCGCTTCTCGCCATTGTCAAGACAAGCCAAGAGAAGCCGATATTTTTTTTTAGTCACCCTTTCCAAGTACAAAGTGCGAAGAGAATGCTTCAGACGTGTTGCCTTTTCGATAGCGCATCCGAAGATGAAGACTTTCAAGGTTTTATGTAAAAATAAATTGTTATGGACATCAAGAGAGTTCTTCCGCTTTTTTTTTCTTTTGTGCTAAAACGTGGGCTGGTATGGCGTGAGTATTGCCTTTTTCGATCACTTAGCGTTGGTTAAGAACTTCTCACACGTACGGTGCATTTTGCGATGGTCGCATAAAAATGTTTAATTAAGCCTCACTAGCCTAACTGGGTAAATTGGGGTGCGTCTTATACCCGGGTGCGTCTTATATACCAATTTTTTCAATGACAGCCTGCATATATGGCGGGTGCGTCTTATACAAGGGCGCGTCTTGTACACCGGAAAATACGGTATTTACTTATCTGGTCTGACTTGAAAGGTTAGTTAGGCTAATTGGGTAATTAACCAATTAACTAAACTAATTCCCACTTAATTGGAGCCTCACTATAAGATCCCTTTAATTGGTTGCACGGTTACTAGCCAAAGTACAATTGGCCCCGTTTGAAATTCGTGCACTGTGACATCTTGACCGTTTCGACTAATTGAAAAGTGTGACATTTCTTTCGACAACTCCTGCTTACAACGATGTGGCATTACAGGCTTCCGCCTAAGAATTTCTTCTAAGCAAACCCCTTTATTTGAGCTGACTTGCGCCCACAAAGGACTGGATCACTGGGCGCCGGTGCAGCAACAAGCGTGCTCGACGGTCGTCGAACATAATGCGTGTCGCTCTCGGCCGTGCTCTTTTTAAAGCTGCTAGCGAACTTTGGGGACAGAGCATGCAAAGTTGCTAGAATATTCTGTAACTGCGTAGAGCCTGCTCCGCCTGGATGCGATCAATCGAGATAAATATGGGCATGTTTTGCATCACAAAACAAAGCTTTAAAGAGGCGTGGCGCAAGCTTTGAAGAATAAACAAAAAAAGAGAACAAAGATTCGCGGCAATACAGTGCAGCTAGCTATAAGCAGACATCACCGTAGTGAACTCTCTGTCGTTGCCATCGCCGTATCGTTTTCAATTTGTGGGCACAACTTCGTCCAACATCACCATCATCATCATGCCGATTGTTATTGCTTCTGTAATATGCCTGCTGCCCTTGCCTTGTGGTAGTACAAGCTGAATCGTGGGAAATCGTACATAAAATGACGCTTGTCCCTGCGGCATCAAAACGGCAACGCTCACTTGTGTAATATTTTCCTGTAACCTAAGAAAAAATGCGAGAGGTCTCGAAGTTCGAGAAAAAAAAGGTAATTCTGCAGGTGAATAATAAAGCTAGGAAAATTTGTACAAGAGTAAAATTATTATGATATGTCGACTAAAATAATTCGTTCTCAATCATTAGACCTTTTAATTGAGGTGAATTTAGTAGAACGCAGAATAAAATACGGTTGACTAGTAAAATCTTTCTTCTTGCATTGTCTACCGCGCAACTGATGAGTGACACCAGGAATCAGTGTCACTTTAACAGGTCATAAAAATTTTTCATGCAAAATATGCAGTATTCTCCACCGAATCAAATTATCACAGATGTGGAGGTAGTTTCTAAACATGCGACTCGAAAGTGTTCAAGGCAGCAGCACCGCTACTGTGAAATTCTCTACGAATTCACCTTTCTTGACGTGTGCATATTCATGGTAGTTTCCAATAATAACATTGGAGAACGTTGTGTTCAAGGCAGCCGTATCCCGACTCTGACATCCTCTGCAGGATTCACACTTGCTTCACGTGCGCGCAATCATTGTTCAGAGAATTGCGAAGCGCATCAGTTTAATGGCCATATAGAGTGTCACTGCTGCTTATAAAATAAGATAAGCAAAATTTCTAACGGCAGCTGGGGAAGAAATGTACGCCTCAGAAATGAAGTATCAATAAAGCATTCTTTTCTTGACTTTTACATAACTAGCCGGAGCGCCACTCTTTTGCGTTCTTCCATAGACCGTTAAGCCTGGTTTCTGACACTGAGGATAATTCACTCCTAAAAGACATCCTTGAGTCAAAAGAGATAGGTTAAACTGAAAAAGCAAGAAGCATAGCCTGAAGTCCCACTGACTTATCAATCACCTTCGTCTTAGTCATATACACTTAGCAGAAGCGATGTGTTGTGTAAAACACAAGGAGGTGCTTCCGGCATTTTTCCGTATCGCATGTTAATCTCAGCTCGAAAAATGCTGGGGCGCGCTGCTCGCATTCAACAAAATGCTGTTTTCTATGGAAGATGTTTTCGACCCAAGTTCAGCACTGACTTTTTGGTACGCGGAATTGGAGCTTGACCATAATTACAATGGTCCCAGATTCGGACGCGTTCGTTAAACGTTTTCGATCACTGCGGAAAGCGGCAGGCATTGCAAGAGTATTCCGGCGACAGCGGCTGGACTGCTATATGCTGGCTTAATTTGCGACAGTACTGAAACAGTGCTTCAGAGTTTAGAGTACGCAGTTTGTGGTGACATAATTCGTCAGTTTCTTCTAGAATTGGTTTGCAATTCTCTTCCTCAGCTTTATAAGGTCCCGCAAACTGTTCCATTTTACAAAGAAATTCAGTTTAACAAAAACTAAAGAATTCTTTCTTTTCGTGTGATGTGCAAGAACCCCTGTTTTGATCAGGCACCGAGTAACTGTATGGTTCTTCTCTCGTATACTTCTGATCATGATACCCATGCAAGCAGCTATCGATATAAGACGTACTCCAGAAGTACAGTCTTTGCCGAAAGTAACCCGGCACAGGTGGGTTTTTTTCTTAGCCGCGTAGCGAAGCACTCATTGATGCCCTTACGCTCTGATTCTGTGTAAAGAAAGGTGAGACCTTGTCCTTGCATCATAGCACCGTTCGGTCTTTGGGGCTGCTGTAAATGCTCCGTTATACGTTTGAAAAACAAAAACCTGTGTCGCGGTTACTTTTGGCAAAGGAGGTACGTGAAATTGTTCGAGTTAGCGATGATTCATTAACATCATCATCATCAGCCTGAGCACGCCCACAGCAGGGCAAGGGCCTGTCCCATGACTCTCCAATTAACTCCGTCCTTTGCCAGTTATGGCCACCGCATCCCTGCAAAGTTCTGAATCTCATCCGCCCACCCCGACTCTCTGCCACCCCTTAATACGTTTGCCTTTTCTTGCCGAGTATATCAACCGTTATATGGAAGTGCGATTGTTTGCAGATGATTGTCTCTTGTTTTGCAATGTCCGAAATGTTAATGATCAAATAGTGCTTCATCAAATAGTGCTTCATATGGTGCTTGAGATGGGACATGCAAATTAATCCCAATATTTATCTCGCCACGTGTTACTACTACGAAATCTCCTTCTGTCTACACTTACATGTATAGTATTAGCAACCTTCCGATCCCTAGGTCTTGTAAACTGAATTTATTTTGCTGTCAAAATTACTGAAACTGTGCATTGGGGTGAACACATCGATCGCATATCCGGTTTAGCTCAATGAAAGCTTGGCTTTTTAAAACGAAAACTCTAGCACGGAACTGCAGATGTTAAGCTTCAACCATATAAAGGTGTCATTCGACATAAGTTAGAGTACGAAAGTATAATATGGGACCCACATTACCACTACCAAATTGATAAGCTTGAAAAAAGTGCAAAAGGAAACTTTAAGATCCCTACTTTTCGCCAACCGCGAAACACAACCAGAGACACCTCTAAGAATTCAGGTTCAGCATTATGAACTAGCCACGTAGAAAAATAGCTCGCCTCAAGTTTCTCTACATGGTCCGTGCAAATAACTTTGTCTTAGATTCTACTCCGTACATTCGAAACTCAGGCAGATTGTCGCCACGTAGTAATGATCCATTCGCCATTAGGCCCTATGCACCTCGAGTTGAACTCT
Organism: Amblyomma mixtum; assembly: GCF_055824585.1. Classification (NCBI taxonomy): domain Eukaryota; kingdom Metazoa; phylum Arthropoda; class Arachnida; order Ixodida; family Ixodidae; genus Amblyomma; species Amblyomma mixtum. The sequence goes on along the minus strand of NC_143021.1, from coordinate 103,301,957 downwards.
TTAAGTGAGCCCACGAAGGGCTTACAGCATTGCAAATAAATAAATAAACAAATAAAGATATCGGAGCCTTATGCATCCTCCGCATGTTGGCCGCTGCTACGCGCTCCTGTTAGTCGGACCATTCTATCATGTCTTCACCAAGGGAGCCACTGAAAACTGGAGGTAATTGGGGCAGCTACAGGACCACAGCAGTTGACGCCGCTGTTAGCTGATGATAGACTTCGATATTTTCTTCCGCTGTTGGATGCGCCCCACTAGGCTTCCCGCTCAGGTGGCAGCCCTTGCAGCCGGCGGCTGCTTCGAGTCTCATCACTGATTTTAGCGGCCTCCTTGTTTTATACGCTTCGTCTCCTGCTATACGCATTGTAAGAAGGATCTAAAGGAAACGAAGCACGCCCACCACATGCCATATGGTGGTGATGAACCCAGGAGCAACATTCAACCTGACAGGTGTCACTGCAACGAGCTTTTTATTGGCGTGACATGCGCGTGGAAAGAAATAAACAACTTGGCGCCTTTAGTACCAACCAACGTGCTCGGCGGTCGTCGATCAATATTGCTGCCGTTTTCTGTCGCGCCCAGTTTAAAGCTCTCAAATGCCTTTGGAACACGGCATGGACAGTAACCACTAAAATCTCGAACAACATAGAGTAAGACACGTAGCGCTGCGATCATTCGAGACAAAACTGTTCGCATCTCATGTAAGAAGAAGAAAAGTGATCAATGCGGGTGCCGGCGGCTTTAAATGTCAGAAGAAAAGCAGCAGAAGTACTCGCGGCATTGAGTAAATGATTAAATTTTATCCTTATAAATGTTTTTAACGAAGCATAGGCCGGATACTTACGCCGAAGCAAACGCCCTACCGATCGTTACCAGAGCTATTGTGCCCAATTTTCCAGTCAAGCGCATTCCCCTGCTGCATGGATGCGCAGAACTGGTGAACATCGACTGCACAGCAGCGCTGACAGATAGATTTGCGCAATACATACTGCACTACAGTGGGAAAACGGCTTTTGCCCTAGAAAGCAGCGGGTTTCCTCAGTGCCTGAACAACCGAGCTGCTCTCCGGCAGTTCTTGCACGTGGGCACAGTGCAGAGCACTAGCGATGACGATGCTACCGCCCAAAATTTTCCGCCAAAAGAAAAGCAAACACGCTCGATGCAATGCTGCCTGATGTTAAAAACGCCAACTTGGTCTGCCCTTTTGAAAATATGCTCATCTCTTGTGCATACACGATTATGCGGTGGCAATGTCTAACCCCTTTCTTTGAGCCGAATAGCAAAAACTCTCTTCGGGAGCTCGCTATTCAATACATCTCAAGTTGTCACCGAGGTGTCATGGTTTTGTTCTTAAAGCTTTACTGCATTATCGAGAGAAAAGGAAAGTCTTGTGTCATATACTGTTCTTATTATACATTAATGTTAGTGTTGAGTATATTAGCCGTTTTATAGAAGTGCGATTGTTTGCAGACGATTGTCTCTTGTTTTGCAATGTCCGAAATGTTAATCATCAAATAGTGCTTCATCAGAGCTTGGAAAAAGTTTTTAATTGGGCTTGATATCGGACGTGCAAATTAACCCCAATAAATCTGTCGTTATGGCTGTTACTAATACGAAATCTCCCCTAGTCTACACCTACATGTATAGTATTAACAACATTCCGATCACAAAGTCTTCTAAACTAAAATATTAGGGCGTCAAAATTATTGAAACTTTGCATTGGGGTGAAACATCGATCACATATGCGGTTTAGCTCAACAAAAGCTTGGCTTGTTAAAACGAAAACTCCAAAACGAAACTCCAGACGATAAGCTACAAGCATATAAATTGTGACCCGGCGTAACCTATAGTACACAAGTGCAATATGGGACCCACATTACCAATACCAAAATGATAAACTTGAAAAAGTGCCAAAAATAGCTTTAAGATTCATATTTTCCGCCCACCGCAAAACGAAAGCAGAGACAGCTCTACGAATTTAAGTTCAGCGTCCCCAACTAGCCACACGTAGAAAAATAGCTCACCTCAAGTTTCTGTACGTGCTCCGGGAAAATGACCTGAACATAGATTCTACTCAGTACATTCGACCCCCAGGCAGATGGTCGCTCTGTACTAATCATCCATTCGCCATTATGCCATATGCACCTAGAGTTGACATCTTCAGGTAATCTTTCCAATAGAAAGCCATGGTTGAATATAATAATATTGATCCGCATGTGTTTTTTTGAAGAGAAACCACCCGAGAGTTTTGAAAAGAATCCAGAATTGTGCTTTTTGTAGCACTGTTTTCTTACACTCTATTTTCCTTTCTCCCACTCTGTAACAGCCGGCGAAGTGCTTACAGTATTCTAAATAAACAAACAAATAAATAAGGGTATGTGAGCATTATGCATCCTCCCCCATGCTGGCCGCTGCTACGCTCTCCTATTGGTCAAGCCATTCTATCATGTCTTCACAAAGGGAGCTATTGAAAACTAGGAGGTAACCGGGGCTGCTAGAGGATCACAGCAGTTGACGCCGGTATTAGGTCATGATGGAATTCAGACTTCCTTACGCTGTCGGATGCGCTCCGCGGGGCTTCCATCTGAGGTGGCAGTCTTTGCAGTCGGCGGCCCCTTCTCCTCTGGCCCCTGATTATAGCTGCATCCGTGCTTTATACGCCTTGTCTCGTGTTGTACGTATTTGATGAAGAGTGTAATGGAAACAGCACGTCCACCATATGCCATGCGGTGGTGATAAGGCCAGGGGCAACATACAAACCGGTGTGCGTCACCGCAACGAACTTTTTTGAAGCTGGCATGCGCACGCAATGAAATAACTTGGCGCCTGTAGTACGAACAGACATGCCCGGCTGCCATCGATCAAAATTGCTGCCGCTCTCAGCCGCACCAAATTTAAAGATCAAAATTGACTTTCGAATATTCCCTGAAAATCTCGCTCGACAGAATCGCTCTTCAGAAGAAAAGTGAAGAATCCGCGTGCCGGCTGCTTTGAACATGAGAAAACAAAGATTATAAATTGTCGCGGCAATGGCAATACGAATAACCTTTAAACTTTTAACTTTTTACCTTTTAACAAAGCCGGATCCTTACGCCGAAGCAAACGCCCTGCCGAACGTCACCAGAACGCATGTGCCAGATTTTCCTGTCAAAAACATTCTCCTGCGGCATGGGTGAGCAGAATTGGTGAACATCAACTGTACAGCACTACTGACAGATATATTGACGCAATACATTTTGCACTATCGTGGCACAACGGCTTTTACACTACAAACCAGCGGGTTTGGTCCAGGTCTTTAACGTGGCCCGAGAGCAGAGCACAAGAAAAGGCGATGATACGGCTCAAACATTTTCCCCCAAATGAAATGCAAACTCACTCGATGCAATGCTGCCGGTCGTTAACGATGACTTCACGAGATCATTAACAGAAAGTGCGCAGGTGCCGGACGGCTTGCTTGGCTCTGTACCGATGTAGAGCTCAACCAAACACTCCCGCTGCAGCCAACGAAGATGCGACAGTAAATATAATCCAGGTGATTTCGCACAAGTGTGGGTACCTACACGTGCACATGTAAAAAAAGTGTCCGCCCTGTTTTCTCCGGCCGCAAAATATTCGTCGACAGCATCCCTCCAGCGTAGCCCCGCATGCCCAGATATGGTGCTTGATGCAGGCTTCAACCACGCAAAGAGTGTTAGGGGACAGTGCTCCTTTTATGCGAAGCATATTACTGGAGCTACACTACAGCCCGTCGAGGGCGGCGGTGGAGCTACCATTGATATTTAGCGTGACAACGTCACACCACGTGACACCACGTGACAACATGACGTCACAGCAGAGGAGAGATGGGCTACCGGCTCGCGCGGTCGGCCGCGGCGGTGGAGGCTCCACATCAGAGGCGCTGCAGCTGACCACGTGACGCTACAGCAGCGGTATAAAGCTGAGCTGAGCTGAGCTTTATACTGCTGCTGAGCTTGCCTCAGCTTTCCAATGTACATTCCATGGGTGCCAAGAATGCTGTTGTAGCCGGTGCTGGGGCAGCGGTTGTACACTCTGCATTGAATTCACCGATGATCCCGTATATAGCTGCCACGGCAATCCTTGCTAAACTTCTAGTGGTTGTAGTAAAATGACCAAGTATTCAACCAAGGAAAGCCATGTATTACCAAGCCTAGCCATCAATATGCTTTGCATCTGACTATGCTTAACCGTAGCTAAGCCTCAGCCATTTTTGTTGTTTGCTTCTTTTTGCTTCAGAATCTGAGGTTTCTCCTTGTACGTGTGAACACGGTTCTTGGCGTTGGTGGGAGGAGTCTGGTTTGTATCAAGATCTGAATCACAATTAGCGTAGCATGTAACGCACATTATGTTTGTGAACAGATACGCTCCTAGAAAATGGTGTTACCCTCGGCAGTGTTTCAGGTGTGAAAATAGTGCGAAAAAAAACACGCTGGATGTTTCATTCCCGACGGTTAGTCAAACCTGGTGTTTCTTCAACTGAGCCACCCTTTACAATGTTGCAGTTTCTTTCCCCAGTTACCCTGCACCTTCTTCTCATTCCGAATTTTCCCCAGGATTCGGCCAGGGGCGTAGCAGTGTGTACAGCAAAGGTTAAGATTGTTGCCCGCATTTGAGGTATTTTAGCCCGAATGGTTTGACTAAATGTTAGATACCGTCACGTAGTGGTGACCGCAATGCGGAGAGCATGAATACCAAAAAAATGGCTTCGAAACAAACCCCTTTGTTTTGGCTGATTTTCGCCTGCAAAGGACTGGATCGCTCTGCGGCGGCGTTGTAGCAAGCGTGCTCGGCGGTCGTCGAGCAGAATGCCCGGCGTTTTCGGCTGTGCTCTTTTTAAAGCTGGTAGAGAACTTTAGAGGCAAAGCTTGCAAAGTTCCTAGAACATTCTTTAACAAAGGAGGACCTGCTCCACCTGGATGCGATAAATCGGGATAAACATGGCCGTGTCTTTCATCACAAACAAAGCGATGAAGAGGCGTGCCGCAAGCTCTCAAGAATGAAAAAAAAAACACTACAAAGATTCGCGGCAATAAAATGCAGCCAGTTACAACCAGACATCACCGCAGTGCACTCTCTGCCACTGCCACCACCGTATCGCTTGGAGTTTGTGGGTATAACTTCGTCCAACATCATAATTACATTATGCCGATTTTTGTTGCTTCTGTAATACACTTGCTGCCCTTTCATTGTGACAGTATAAGCCCAATCTTCTAAAATCCTACAGAAAATGCCGCTTGTCGCTGCCGTACCAAAGCGGCAACGCTCACTTGTTATATTTTCGTGTAACCTAAGAAAAAATGCGAGAGGTCAAGAAGTTCAAGCAAAAAAGTTTTTTCCTCAGATCAATAATAAAGCTAGGAAAATTTATGCAGGAGCAAAAGGATTATGATAAGCCGACTGAAATCATTTGTTATCAATCATTAGTGCTTTGAATTGGAGCCAATTTAGTTGAACACAGAATAACTTATGCTTCGCTAGTGAAATGTTTCTTCTTGCATTGTTTACCGCTCCATAGATGAGTGACACCAGGAATCTGTGTCACTTTAACTGGTCATATAAATCTTTTCTTGTGAAATAAGCAGAGTTCTACACCGCACCAAATTGTCACAGAGGTGGAGGCAGTTTCCAATAACGCGACTGCAAAATATGGTGTGCAAAGCAGCCGCACCGCAACTGTGAAAGCCCCTGCAGGATTGACACGTTCTTCACGTGCGCATATTCACTGTAGTTTCGGATCATACGAACGGAAAAGATGGTGTGCAAGGCAGCTTCACCGCTACTGCGATGCCTTCTCCAGGATTCACACTTCCTTCACGTGCACATATTCATTGTTCGAAGAATTGTGAACCACATCAATTTAATGATCGTATAGGGTGCTACTGCTGCATATTAAATATGATCAGCAAAATTTGTAACGGCAGCTGGGAATGGATTGTACGCCCCTGAAATGAAGAATGAATAAAACATTCTTTTCTATACTTTTATATCACGAGCCGCCGCGCCATTCTCTTGCTTTTTCCAGTGACCGTTCAGCCTGGTCGCTGAAAGAGTGTAACGCCCTCCTAAATTACCTCCTTGATTCACACAAGATTTGTGAATATAAAATGTGTTTTTTTTAATATAAGGATACGTTAGGCACGTAATACCAGTGGTCATAGGCATTATAGAACGTTGTTTTCTAAATTAGCTTAATGTCGCACACTAAAACAATGGTTAATTTGGTTGCAGTTAGGCGCCTCTTTGAAAAAAAAATGCTTCAAGCTAGCCATTGTTAACAGCTATACAAGGCTTCAGAATTTCTAAAGCCATCTTACGCTGAGCGGTGTGTCGCTCCAGATGGCGGTCATAATCCCGCGTGTATTTCGAAAATCGCTTTGTTGTAGAACTGGAAGCTCCACACACATTAGAAAACATCACTAGATGCCTCAGGTGTCACGTATTCCCTCTACCGCCCGCGCTTGCGAGCTGGAGCTACCAGCGACTCCGCGGGCTTTCACGAGGCAGAGAAAGCACGTGACATGTTTGATGCCAAGTGACTTCAGGTAGCTGGCGGTACTGCGGCCAGTTCGCAGCCACCCGAGGTGGACATACATTGTTGAGCAACTGTAGCGATTGTAGTCATGCTTTTAATAATTTCAAACGTTTTATTGCAAATATGTTCGCAAAGTCTAACTGCAACAGGGTGTCTAACTATCACAGCGTAAGTGGTAAGCACTCGAAATTTTAAAACTGCTAACGAAATACAATAACTCTCCTGGATTCCGATGCATGGAAAAACTCTCGGGATTCATGCTAGACGCATAAATTCCTGGATTCCCATGCACGGCAAAACTCTCGGTATGCATGTTATACGCATACATTCATGGGTATTATAAATATTTTCACTACTAAGGCTTCTTTCACAGGTGACGCACATAAGGATCTGCTCTGCTGCAATCAATCTCGTCCAGAGCCTGCCATGCGGTGCCTGCTCCACAGAACGAGCTCCAGCTGCTGCATGCAAGAAAAACTATTTCCACGAAGCAGAATGCCATCCTACTTTATAATCAGTTTCTTCTAATGTAATGGATTGTTCCCCTGTAGCTTTCGATTGGGGCAACGCCACGTCGTCCCGGGGCCCTTCATGAAGAAAAAAGTTTGTCCCTCTCATCGTTTAAAGGGTTATTCTGCAAACGTAACGGTAATGTGCTCACACTTTTTCGGATTCTCGGTTGATGTTTTTTTTGTGATTCTTGTATCTCAATCTATAACAATAAAAATATAGAGATATGCAGTAAAAGTTTGGGAAATCAAAATTTCCTTCATGCGGGGTCGTCGACAAACGAGATTGAATAAAGGTTCTAATTTTCCCTGCGCTTGGCGAATTCTGAGGTTTTCCGACGAACGAGCACCGCAGCTTGTGCGAGCTTCAATGGCGCATTTTTTCGGCCAAATGGAAACCTATCAGTAAAGAACACAAACAAGAGAACAAATTTTCAAGGTCGACTTTTTCCGCTCTCAGTAATTCGTGAATTGCAACCTGTCAACCCTCCGGAATTTAGCAGCGAATGGGCGTGAGAGGATAATATTTCTTGCTCAATGCTTATATGATGACGGTGCAAGAAATCTATAAATTTATCTATGTATACTTCCCTTGCTGCTCTAAAACGCTACACTAATTGGCAAAACGTTGTCATAATAGTTTTAGTTTAGCTGCGCAGTTCTGAAAAATATGGCGTGATGAATCTCTCGTATTTGCTAGTGCTTTCAACTTCACTAGAGCGTAGATTGTAATTTGTTTCCCTTCTTTCAGAAGGTCAATCTGGTCAAACTTATGCCGTAGTGCATTAGATATGTGACGTGCTATAGAGGACAGCTATCAAAATGATATCGCACGTCGTACAGAGGTTGCCCACAGCAGCGCTTTTTTCAGTCTGAGAGCGAAACATGTGAAATTTCTTTTTTTATTTTTTAAGCAGCCAAGGGATGATTTTACAAGAGTGGTAGCCGTATATACTGATGAAATATGTGCCTAAAATAAAATGATCTCCGGAATTTATATGGAAAGGTACACATCTCCGCCAAATTCGTGCATATTTGATGCATAAAAAAAATATTGCAAATACCAAGACGAAAATTCTGTTTAGCGGCGGCATTGCCACCGCTGCGCGTACCGTGTGCTCGACGTGGCTGACCAACTGTTGCCGCCCCTGCTCCTGAGGTCGTAGTGACTTCAATAAACCCGCTCTTACGTTTGGTGGGGTCGCCGGGTAACGATATCGGCTCTGAGGCCCCGTAGGCGCACTCTTCCGACACATGGGATGCCTGTGGACATCAAACATCAAACCGTTCAAGAAGGCCCGCCGACTGTCATCTGTACCGGCTTGCTTCACCAGCGGGACCCCGCTATCTTCAGCGCAAAAGATGGGCACGACGTGGAACATCGGCTGGCATCTTACGAACAGTTGAGCCTGTACAACAAATCGGATGTGTAGACAAAGCTAAACAATGTCATTTTTTTTATCTTACCGACTTAGGTACCGCAGCCACGAAGGGGACATTGGAACTTGGTCCGCCTTCGAGTCGAAGTTCTCTGAAGTCTTTTGTTGCCCGGCTGTCAGCGAACTCCGCGCCGAACAACGCTTGCATGAACAGTTTCAGCAAGTTGGGGAAAGCTTTACTAGCTGCTTAAAGATGTCATCGCCCTCTGCAAATGATTGAACGTGAGCATGCCGGAAGCTGACAAGATATAACAGATCTTGAAAGGTACTGATGATGACGCATTTCAAATTCTGTTGGTGCGCGACTTGCGCAGCATTTCGGAAATCACCATGTTCTGCCAGAGCTTCACGGAGTTGCGCAAGAGGGAGCTGACAAGCCACAAAAGATGAATTACTCGGCCTCTGAAAAAAAGTGCCTGGCGATAGTTTGGTCGCTTACCATGTCACGCCCTGACCTCTACTGCCACCCGCTTGAGGTCGTGACCGACGATCATGCGAAGTGCCGGCTTTCAACTCTGAAAGACCCATCCGGCCACATCGCGAGCTGGTCCCTTCGCATACACGAATACGCTATCCGCGTCGCGTATCGCGCTGCGTGAGAACCCATGGATACCTTTTCTTCTTGAGTTCCTCTCTAGCCAAACGGCTGCCTCTCCACTGCGTGCTCTCCTCCGACATGCTCCCATTTGTCTATTCTTGATAATTTCCTTTATCGCCACTACTACAGCTCAGATGGCCGCAAATGGTTGCTGGTTATTGCCCGTCACCTTTGGCCGCTAGTCTGCGCTCAATTTCACGCTGACGAAGTTGTGTGGTCATATCGGACTGTTCAAGATATACGTTCGCATCCGGCTACTATATTATTGTCGTGTCATATACAAAATCATCCTCAAATACGTGCGCTCATGCCTTACCTGTCAACGTTGCCGTCCTCATCGTCCTTCCGGTCAATTGCAGTCGCTGCCTAGCTAGGCACGATCATTTCACCGCGTCGGCATTGATTTATACGTCCCCCTTCCGTGCACCTCAGTCGGCAACCGTTGGTCTATCGTCACGCTTGACCCTTTGACAAGGAATGCAGAAACCGCCGCCCTTCCGGCTCCCACACCCTCAGAAGTCGCCTTGATGGTTTTGAACAGATACATATAGCGACAGAAGCGGCGTCTTCTTGTCAGATGTTGCGAAAACACTCCTCACCAAGTGAAATACAATTTATTTCACCATCTACGCATATCATTCGCAAACCAACGGCCTCACCGAGCGCTTTAACCCTACCCTCGGAGACATATGCACTCTAACTGGGATCTTGTCCTTCCGTATGAAACCTATCCGTACAATACCGCAATGCAGCGCACAACTGGATTCTCTCCTTTCTTTCTGCTTTACGGCCGTCGCTCTTCTGCTACCTTCGCTACCACTACGGCGTACCAACCGGACGTGTCCCTATACCAGCAGCTTTCAGTCGTCTGTGTAAAGCGACCGGGCCACTGGGTAGAAGGAGACAGGTTCTTACTGGTGGCTGCGCCTCCAATGGCAACCAGTGGGCCCGTCGCTCGACTGCTGCTGATAAAGTGCAGATGAGCGCCTCACCACTGGCTGCAGATTGCAGCCAATGCCAGCCAGTTGTAAGGCAGGTCGCCAGCCGCTCATTCTCAGGGACGATTTCTGCATGCATTTGAAAGCCGTGAATAGATCTGAGTAGCCAATGACAAATGACAAGACGAACGCGAAGTGGTCGTTTTAAAATAGTCAGCTTATAGAATACAGTCCCAGGTCTCGCCCGAAGGCCTTCATCTTTGTTTTGAAGTCTTCAAAGAGGTCCGATGAGAACCAGAGTCTCAATGGAGCAGGCGCTATCTAAGGAAAATCCAAGCTAATAGTTGAGCCACATTGGATTGAGTATGGGGCACAATATAGGCAATATCCGCTATCCCCGGAAGCACTGAAGCAGTTGGATAGAAAGTTCACAAGAAGTCCTATTTACCTTATATGCTGGTACCGCGAAAAGATTAGAAGTTGATGATGCATGCATGTTGTCCTCTCACCGGAGCAGTCCCTTTTACTTCCCGTACTCAATTCTTAACCCACTTCTACAACTGGTGCACTCTTACAAATACCTAGATGTAACCCTATTTCATGATTGGCCTTAGAGCAGACTCGACTGACCTTATGTCCGCTGCTAAAAAAACCTTAGGTTTTCTGCAACGGAATCTTCGAAACGCCCCGCACATAGCTTATAAATTTCTTGTTAGGCAAAAAGCCCATACGGAACCCGCCACAAGCATATCTCGGCAACTGATTAGAATCCGTTAAAACTCGTGCTGTTCGAATTTTTTAACGCACAGTAGTCGCATGACGTCAGCGTTTCGTCTTTAAAACCAGAATCCGGTTTATCAACGCTATTATGTGGACGTCACATTTCGAGCCTTTCACTGTACAGAAAGTTATTTCTTTCATCTCTTAATCAAGCATCACACATCACAGCAGAAGCACGCCTCAATTGCTGAACCGGCCATCACGCTTAAGCTGCGCGCCCACGCACGCTCACCGCCACCCTCAGTGCGCCACTTTGCTTCCGAACTGCTGGAGACTGGAACGGCCTTCGCCACGAAATCGCTGCTACTATCTGCGCATCTTCGTTTCTGCATCTTGTATGTCGCCATTTTTCCAATAACTACTTTCCATGATCCTTACTCTGCGACTTGGAACCCAATCCATATGTAATTCCACTACGGGAGAATTTTAAGGTAATAAACTGAACTGAAGTGCAACTCGACTACACAACCTTGCCTGAATGCTTAATTTAACTGTGCGTAAAAGAGGAACAGTACAAAGCCACATCGACGAAGTCCTAAAGAAGTGGGCCTTAAATATTTGAAATAAAATTATATCAGATCTGGGCGATGAAAAATCATGGCATGCAGCCGAAGGTTGGCACTACCGGGGGCTGCCGAGTGATCCTCCTGATGACTGACAAAGAGACGACCGATTTGGTGATATCGTGAGGACAGTAATGACACAGTGGAGGGGTTCAGACTGCCAGGACGAAAACGATAAGCAAATGACGCCTGGCCCACGAAGCGGCAGGGTGGCAGGTTGCCAGTAGTCGAGGGTCTAGGTCCTTGGACGCTCCGAACGGCATGGGAAGAGGGACGGTGTTTTTACAAGTGCACGACTTCTCAGGTCAGTTCCATCGGTTTCATTTCGTCGTCTTGGGTGGTCGGGGCGGCGGGCGGGAAGTCCGTTCGGGTCTGGTGAGCTGGGGTACAGCCCACCAACGGGCGACAAACACGGCTGACACACGGCGCCAATAATTCAGGACCGGGACGCCCATGATACCCAGAAGCTCACACCAAATATGAGGTGGCGACCAGCCGAAGAATCGGGCGTGGTGAGCGATGGAAAAAGGGATTTAATACAAGATTTAAATACAGGAATTAAATACAAGAAGCAGAAACATATTTTGTTTATTTATTTTATTTTCATATACTGCAGCCCCGATGGGGCTATTGCAGGAGTGGGAAAAAAAGAAAAGGCAGAGAGGGACAACATGTTCAGAAGTGAACACCATTAAAATACAGAACAGTAATTCAGCAGATTAATTGCAGATTTGCAACGACGTTGAAAAATAAGTTCGATTTCAGGGAGCGTATATCACCAGGTAAAGAATTCCATCGTTCGATAACACGATAAAAAAAGACTAAATTTGAACACATCAATGCGCGGGTGAATGGGTGTCACATTCAATGGGGGGTAGCTCCTTGTAAATGAAGGTGCTGAAAATTGCAAATACTCAGACAATGAAGCAAATCGGGATGAATTAACAATACCATGAAAATATTTTTAACACTCATTATCGCGGCGAGTACAAAGGAGGGAAAGGCCTATTGCAGAAAGTGTGGATGAAAGTGAAAAAATTGTCATACCAACGGCAAATAAACCGTACTGCTTTCCTTTGGACGGATTCCAGCTTACTGATATGGGACTGTTTAGGAGGATTCCAGATTATCTACCCATACTCCAAAATTGGACAAATTAAAGCTTTGTACGTTACTAATTTAGTTTCTTGGGCGGCAACACAAAGTGTACATTTAAGATACCCGAGCCTCCGCATTCCATTATTGGATATTGTGTTAATATGCTTTGAACAGGAAAAGTTAGAAGAAAAAAGAAGACGTAAATATTTGCACTCGGACACTTGATTCACAGAGTTATCTTTGAATGAGTACGTGTAAGAAGATGGCATTGTGCGATTACAGAATGACATGCATACAGAGTTAGGAAACTTTATTTGCATTTCCCATGTTTCACACCGTGAGCAGAAAGACACGAATGACTGATTTAGTTGCTCGTGGTCCTCAGGGGTGTTAATTGAACTGTATATCACACAATCGTCTGCATACAACCGAATTTTAGAAATAACATTTTCTGGCAAATCATTAATGCATAATAAGAATAACAGTGGCCCGAGCACGGATCCTTGTGCTACACCGGATGATACATTAACAGTTTCAGATGAACAGGAGTTCAAAGAAACATACTGTGTACGATTAGAAAAAAAGCTTGATATCGAGCCCACCAGTAACGAGTTTTTGAGTATTGCATTAAGTTTACAAAGAAGTTTGCTGTGGAGAACGATGTCGAAAGCTTTAGATAGGTCGATACATAAAGCGTCAATTTGTGAGCCGGTGTCGAGGTAACTAGCAGTGTCGTGCGTGAATTCGACAAGTTGTGAAATGGTACTGAGCCCACGCCGAAACCCATGCTGAAGTTTGCACAAAATAGGGTTAGCTTCAAGAAATGTGCTTATGAATGATATGTTCTAGTATTTTGCATGTACGTATGTGAAGTTAACGAAATGGAGCGATAGTTGGACAAAATTTGAGTGCTCCCAGCTTTAAATAAGGGAATAATTTTTGCAAGCTTGCCGGCTACGGGGACTGTTGCGGATGATCGCGATTTCTGGAAGATGGTAGTCAAATAGCAGCTCGTTCAAAGAGAGTAACGATGCAGAAATAGACTCGGGATATTATCAGGACCAACCACTACTTTTTTGACATTTATGTTCAGCATGAGGTTCAGAACACCTTCGACGCTTATTGAAACATCATCGACAAAACATTGAGACTTGCTAGGAAAAGTGATCATTTCAAGGTTATCTCTTCTCAATAACGTCTGAAAATATGTGTTGAAACTAGTAGCTATAGCTAACGAGTCACAGACAGGCTTATCATCAATAATGAAGGTATTGGCACTAGTGCTCTGTGGCAATATGAATACCCAAAATTTGCGGGGATTGTGTTTCATTAATTGCGGCAAGGAAATTCTATAGGAAAAATCTTTTCCTGAGTGAACTCTGACACGGAGTTCGTCTTTAGCGTCGCTGAACTGTTACAAAAGTGCAGGGTCGCCATTGCGCTTGGAAACGCGTAGTCTGGCAACACGGCGAGAAAGATGCAGTTTGTCTTTTGTTTTCCAGGTCATCCTGTTGTATCAACTGAGAATGCCAAAAACTGTGACCAGATTAGTCCTTACGTTTACTGCGTAATCCTTTAAACGATGACAGGGTTTGAAATGAACTTTTTTCTTTGGGAAAAGCACCCTAACAATGTGTTGTTGTGTAATCGATAGTTTTAGGTGAATGAACCTTCAAATGAGAGAACTTATTACAACGTAGCCTCAAATCAAGCACCATCCGACGGTGGTGTGTGCTCCATAAGTTTTGATGAGAACGCTTTTCGAACTAAGCTTTGCTTCAGCAAATTACATGATTCATATTTTCATTCCCTGGAGTGCTTTTCCGTACCTAAGGTCTACGAATACTTTTTTATAGTCTCTTCTCTACTTGCTTCTAGCAAATTAGAAATTTACTTCCCGCCATTCCAAGAGAGCCGGCGTGGATGCTAAGTATAGGAAAGAGTAATTTACAAGGAGTGTGACAAATATATCGCGAGGTATTGTGGTATGATGCTCCTATTCAGATAGCACATAAACCAGCTGTTCAGCCTTCAAGCTCTGCCTTGCCCAGCAAAGAATGTGACATTCTTACATCTGCCGGGTTCAGCGAAAGGTGCCTTTGTCTGAAAGCTGAGACGGTTCAAGCCTTGCTGCTTCGTGGAAATATTTTCACTTGCATGGAGCAGCTGCAACTAGCTACCAACGTCTCGTTCTGTAGCGCGGGCGCAGCGTGCAGGCTCTGGACAAGATTGATTACAGCAGAGAAGTTTCTTCTCTGTCGTTGTCTGTGAGAAAAAGCCTTAGTAGTGAAGATAATTATACTACGCATAAATTTAACCTTATTACGTGCATCACGAGAGATAGATTGCAGTAATTCAGTACATCTAAAAGCAAGATAAAAATGGCAATCCGCTTGGAGCAATGACGTAAATAATAAACTACACTTGGTAAAACCAGTTTTAAGTGAATGGAAGTGTGCAGCAAGAATGTTTCAGGGAAGTCATTATATGCCGTCTCCGTATAGGCCATACACACCTCACACACAACTTTCTGCTGACTAAACAAGAGAAACCACTTTGTACATCTGGAGATGAACTTACTGAAAATCATATTTTTGTTTCAGTGCTCGAGACTCTAAACTCTAAGGAAAAAGTGATTTTCGCTGTGTTGTAATCAATCCATTCATTTTCATCCAGCTTTGCTCCTAGGTGATAAAGCAAGTGCGGACATGTCTCATGTTTTTGTAACTTTAAAAGAAACAGATTTTCCCACAAAGATATAAATGATGACCCAAGGCTTCGCATGATGGCCCTCAGCCGCTTTCTCATTCGTGAGAAAAAATGCTGAGATTTTTATTTTATTGGTTGGGAGCTTCGACATTCTTGCACAGGAAGGATGGCCGCTGAGGCTACGTGACCTTTTTTAAAGATTTAACCATTAGCCATACCTAAATCTCCTTTTCTCTGTTATTACTAGGTAGGTAAACTATTGATGCAACTGTTGAGGGAAGATTTCCGCTAAACTACTTCCAAAACGGCTGAAGTTTTCAGTCTAGTCTTGGATTGGACTTCGTCAAACAGCGATTTAAAAAACGGTCAACACAAGTTATCTACGTGTCGCGCGCACGGTGTTGTAGTATTGTAGCGCAACTCATGAGGAGCTAGCCCTGTTGCAAACTGACCAGGAAATGGCCTGTGATGGAGTTTGTTCCTTATTTCTTTTTGTCTTTTTAATCTCGTTAATGTTGGTTCAGTTTTTACTTCTCTCATATGCCTTTGTTACGAAAACTATTCTGAGCGCTTCATTGTAGAGGGCAGTCTCTCAAAAATATCTAGGGTGCACTTTGGTGACCTAAAGACCCGTGAGGCGAAAGCTTTTCCAGCAACGCTCTCCAGCGTCCTTACGCTAGAGAAAGAGAACAGGGTATACGTACGTTGGGAGGAAGTCGGCGTAGCATATTGTTCAGCACGCTCGGTTATGGACCGCAAGGATGGTGGTTTGATTCGCGCCGTGCACAAGATTTTAGAATTTTTTTATGGGGTTTCGATCCAGATATAACGGACGCACGGAGGGACCAACGGACAGAGCTGTGACCGTGAGCATGAGCAATTAAAGGTTTTCGCCTTAAAAAGAATCTTTATGAAAACCTCCGTGAAACAACGTTGGCCACAGCTCCTGCTCGCACTACACTTACAACTGCTTTTCAAAAGTGTTATACACAGTACAGCCGTCAATAGTTTCCGTATTGTAGGTAATCAACTGAAGGTATCAGCTTATTGAGAGCAATCACCTCGCGTTTTTTTGCTTTGGAAAGCCAAACAAGGTTGAGGTTATTGTTCTTTTAATGGAGGATTGTTTCAGTGTCAGGAGCTCGGAATAATCGTTCTAAGAGTTGTGATCTTTGGTATCGAATGTGGGGATAGACACCAGCTCTAAAATTAGCGAAGACACTTTTTAAATTCTAAAGTGTGCTTGGCGAAAGCCTCGTCCGTTCTGCCTCTCTTGCTTTCGCATCTGGTGAAATATTCTGTCGTTGCATGCGCATTCGCTCTTTGTTCTTCTGGAGTTTGGTGTTGGGGGAATTCGGCGGCCGCTGCCGCTTCGCCGAACCGCTTGGCGCGGAATCACTGCGCCGCTTCGGAACCATGCGTCTCACTCACTCGACTGCAACGAGACGTCTGGCGAAGCATCGGCGATGCAGCTGCACACTCGAGCGCGCACTCGTTCTACCGTTACTGTGTGACGTCACTGTTGCTATGCACAGCTGCGCTCCCCACCGGCGCCCCTGTTGATAAGGGGGGAGGAGGTTGCGCCGCTACGCGGAGGAGAGGCCAATGTTGGCACGATTCCAGCGTGTGGACGGGCACCGCGAGTATGAGCGATAAAAGGCTTTCGCCTTAAAATGTTTGTATGAACAGGACACGTAAGCCACCCAAGCACCTGGGCGTCCATATAAGTGCCTATAAGCATACTGCACATTAATGAAAATAACATGTGCTCACTCTACAGCGCTATGCTAAAACTTCTTCTCCCATGGTCACTCGATTTTTCGTTGGGTGACTGCATGTAATCTGTTTCTCACCACCCATGTTTATTAAGTACTCCAAATTGTCTGTTACACAAAACTCTGTATTAACGCTTTTCACAGAATATTCACAAATTTTTTCTGGAATTCGTCTTGGGATTTTATGAGCCATGATAACCTTTCCCGGCCTGTAAGCCTTGGCGGCCTTCATTTAATCCACCTGCAAGTCCCACAGACAGTTTATGTTTAATGCTTTTCAGTGACACTACACATCCAGTAGTGTGTGCCTTCTTGCATGATGTTAATTTAGTTCATGTTGTGCCGCTGCTCATGGTGTCTTCTAAAGTTTCTTATCGCCCCTTTAAGCGGCGCTTCCCGTTGAAAATGGTATGTCTACCTTTTTCAGTAGGGTCAGAATCTCGGCAATGCGCGAAAAGACCTTGACAAATCGTCGGTAATAGGCGGACAGTCCGAGGAATCTGCGCACAGCTTTATTATAGGCCGGCGGTGGAAACAGTGCGATAGCGACCGTTTTCTGCTGGCCTGGGCGTACTCTCTTCTTGCTAATGATGGAGCCTAGAAACAGCAGCTCTTCATAGGCAAAGTGGCACTTCTCTTCACTCAAATTAGGCCGGAAGACTTGATTGCGTACAATGCTGCTCGGAGACTTTTTACGTGCTCTTCAAATTTGGACAATTAGACGACGACGTCAGCTATACATATCAGATTTGCCACCTGAGTCCTGCCAACACTGTATTCATTACTCGATCAAACATCGCTGGTGCGGAACAGCGACAAAATGGCATTACCTTGAAATCGAAGAGGCCATCCGGGTGATGAATGCTTTCATCGACCTCAGTTTGCCAGGAGCCGCTCTCCAAGTCCATCGATGAGAAATACTTGGCGTTACAGAGCCGGTCCAGTGTGTCATCTATGCGCTGGAAGGGGTAGACATCCTTCTTTGTTATGTTGTTAAAATGGCGGTAATTAACGCCGCATTGAAGTTTCCCTTCTTTCTTTCCCACTAGAACAACCGGTGCCGCCCAAGGGCTCTTGGTAGGCTGGATGACGTCGTTGTGAATCATTTCTTCTACTTGGTCGCGGACGGCATGTCGCTCTCGCGGCGACACTCGGTGTGGGCTTTGGTGGAGAGGTCTGACGTGCTGGTCGGTTATGATCCGATGCTTCGTAATCCGCGTTTTGGGATCTACGGCGATGACGAGAAGCACTCGCTTAGCTTCGAAGCAGGTTGCTGATCTGGTGTTGTTTGTTCCGTAGCAGGACTGGGTCGATGTCGGAAATGAGATAGCCTTGTTGGTTCGGTAATCTTCGTCGGATGGGTAACAACGGGCGAAGAAGCCTCATACATCAGACATTTTATCGAAGAAAGCAATCGTGGTTTCATGTTAACGTGCCCGTATTCTTCGCATAAGTTAGTCAGCAGTACTTCAGCTTGGCCATTGCAGAAATTTGCAATGCCTCTTGTGATTCCGATTGCTCGGTCTACGAGGAACTGCATGTTATCTTCGAGGATTGGCTTCCGTGGCGCCTACGGTGACGATGACGCTTGAGCGGAGTGGTACGCTCACTTGTCCCTATGCGTTCCTATGCGGCGGCTATGCGTTTCGGCTTGGGCGTGCGGGAGACAGAGCCAGGACCGCTCGCAGCTAGAGCAGCACACTATCCCGGCTGCAGAGTAGTGTGTTAGTAGTGTTGTTAGAGTTGCGCTCTAAAAACCACTACTAGGATTCGCGGCAATATAGTCCATCCAGTCCTAACCGGACATCACCGTAGTTCACTCTCTGCCATTGCCATCACAGTATCATTTTGTGTTTATGAGTACAACTTCACCCAACATCCTTTTAAACATGCCGATTAATTATCTCTTCTGTGATATACTTGGTGCTCTTGCCTCGGGAGGATATAAATTTCACTTTCAGCCGAAAGTCCATCCGACGTTGCACGCTTCTTGTGCAAATTCGGCGATGGCTTGGGCGGGTTCCTTACGGGTCTTGCAAAAGTGACTCCTTTTACGCCTCGCCTTAGTAAGGGTGTTTTCTTTTTATTCTTTCATGCTGTCGTCTGCTCATTTGAAAATGTGCTTTATCCCTTGTGCATACACGATTACAATGCTGTGGCAGTGCCTAAGCTCTTTCTTTGAGCCGAACAGCAACAGATGTCTTGGGAAGCTCGCTATTAAATACATCTGAAGAAGTCACCGAGGTGTCATGGTATTGTTTTAAAGTTAAATTACATCATCGATTCAAAAGAAAAGTCTTGGGTGTTATACTGTTCTTGCTATACATTAATGATATTGCTGAGTGTATTGACCATTATGTGAAAATGCGATTGTTTGCAGACCATTTTCTCTTGTTTTGCAATGTCCGAAATGCTAATTGTCTAATAAAATTGCTAATAATGCTTATAAATTTATCAATATATATACTTAGCCAAGAGTGTTACTAATAAAATATATCCCCTTGTCTACACTTACATGTATAGTATTAGCAACATTCCGATCCCAAAGTATTCTAAGCTAAACTATTTAGGCGTCTCACTTACTGAAACTTTACATTGGGGTGAACACATTGATGGCATATGCTGTTGAGCTCAACGAAACTTTGGCTTCCTGAAACGAAAAATACAACGCAACACCACAATTTACGCTTCTAGCATATAAAAGTGTGATTCAACCTAAGGTTGCGTACGCAAGGAAAATCTGGGACCCACATTACCAATACCATATTGATAAATTTGGGCATACCCGATACCAACCGCAAAAAACAATCAGATATGGGTCTACGAATTCAAGTTTAGCATCCCGACTAGCCATACATAGAAAAACAGCCAGCCTCAAGTTTCTGTGCATGCTCCGAGAAAATAACTAACTTATTTCCTATCCAGTACATTCGACCCGGATTGTCGCCCCGTACTAATCATTCATTCGCTATTATGCCATATACACCATGAGTCGACATCTTCAAGTACTCGTCCCAATAGAAAACCATTGTTGAATTCAATAATCTCGATCCGCACATGTTTCTTGAACCGAACTTACCACAGAGTTTTGAAAAGAATCTCGAATTGAGCTTCATCTAGCACGTTGTTTTTACATTGTATTTTCTTTTTCTCACTATGTAACAGCCACAAAAGCGTTTACAGCATTGTAAATAATTAAATAGAGATATCGGAGCCTCATGCATCCTTCCCCATGGTGGCCGCGGCTACACGCTTCACTTGGTCGAACCATTCTATAATGTCCTCACTAGGGAGCCATTGAAAACTAGAGGTAACCGGGGCAGCTACAGGATGATAGCAGTTTACGCCGGTGTTAGCTCATGATGGACTTCAGACTTCCTTCCGCTATCGGGTGCGCCCCACTAGGCTTCCAGCTCAGGTTGCAGCGCTTGCAGACGGCGGCTGCTTCGAGTCTCATCACTGACTTTAGCTGCCTCCGTGCTTTATACGCCTTGTCTCCTGCTGTAAGTGTTGGATGGAGGGTCTAAAGGAAACAAAGCACGTCCACCACATGCCAGCGGTGGTGATAAGGCCAGGGGCTACACACAACCTATCAGGCGTCACTGCACCGAGCATTTTATTGGGCTGACATGCGCGCGCAAAGACTCCGCACCTTCACCTCATTCCTGCTTTTCCTCAGGATTCCGTCAGAGACGTAGCAGTATGCATCAAGATTGTTGCCACCATTTGAGATATTTTAGTCCGAATGGTTTTACTGACTTTGAATATAGTCACGCAGTGGTGGCTGCAGCCCTGAGGACAGCACTACCGACAAAACATTCAGAGGGGCACTTTGTTCACCTAAAGTGCGGTGAGGCGAAAGCCTTAAGCGCGTTGTTGCTGCTTGTGTCACTTCTGTGTTGTTAAGATGTAAAGCTTCGCCTCTAAGAGTGAAACGCGACAGGATCTTGCAACGCTGCCAGGAAATCTATAGAACACCATTGTCCGATCTGTTCTACGCCTTGCTCGTCGGTAAATTGGTTTTTGAGGAAAGGAAATGCATCTGCCTCGCATATCTCGGTCGACACCTGAACCTCGCCATAACGGGAAGGGAGGAAGATGGGGGTGAACGAAGACACCATATTCACTAGACGCGCCTTTGTTCATTCCAAACCATTGAGCTGGCATGGCGGAGTTGTTAGCATGCTCGTCTCGCACTCCGGAGATTGGGGTTCGATTCCCGAACTCGACCAATTTCCTAATCGGTTTTATTTACTTATCTGGCCTAACTAGAAAGGTTAACTAGGCTAATTGGGTAATTAAGCAATTAACTAAACTCATTCCAACTTACTTGGAGCATCACTATACGATCCCTTTAATTGGTTGCATGGTTACTAGAAAAAGTACAATTGGCCCCGTTTGAAATTCGCGCACACTGACGTCATGACCGTTTCGACTAACTGAAAAGCGTGACATTTCTGTCGACAACTCCTCCTTACAACGATGAGGCATTAAAGGCTTCCGCCTTAGAATTCCTTCTAAACAAACTCCTTTATTTGAGCTGACTTGCGCCCAGAAAGGACTGAATCATTGGGCGGTGGTGTAGCAACAAGCGTGCTCGGCGGTCGTCGAACATACTGCATGTCTCTCTTTGCCGTGCTCTTTTTAAAACTGGTAGCTAACTTTTGAGACAGAGCTTGCAAAGTTTCTACACACACACCTTCACTCCTTGGCTCCAATTTTTGCACGAACTAATACCTATAAGCATAGTTTTTTTCCCAGGACTACCAGTGAATGGAATTCCCTGCCTTCGCATACTTTCGCAGCCAGCGACTTTGTTAAAGAACTGGAGCGTCAATTCTTGCACTGTTAATTGTACTTCGCTCGTTATGAAATTTTTCTGTGAAATTTGTTTCTGACCAGCTGCATGCTTGTTAATGTGTACTCATGTTTTTGCCGCGGATGCCCCTCCTGCCTGGGCCATGTATATGTATGGTCTGCAGTATCTGCAAATAAATAAATAAATAAAATTCTTTAACTGCGTAGAGCCCGCTCCGCCTGGATGCGATCAATCGAAATAAATACGGGCATGTTTTGCATCACAAAACAAAGCTTTAAGGAGGCGTGGCGCAAGCATGGAAGAATAAACAAAAAACAGAACAAAGATTCGCGGCAATATAGTGCAGCTAGCTATAACCAGACATCACCGTAGTGAACTCTCTGCCGTTGCCATCGCCGTATCGTTTTGAATTTGTGGTCACAACTTCGTCCGACATTACCATCATCATCATGCCGATTGTTATTGCTTCTGTAATTTGCCTGCTGCCGTTGCCTCGTGGTAGTATAAGCTGAATCTTCAGAAATCGCACATAAAATGACGCTTGTCCCTGCCATACCAAAGCGGCAACGCTCACTTGTGTTATATTTACCTGTAACCTAAGAAAAAATGCGAGAGGTCTAGAAGTTCAAGAAAAAAAAATCTCATTCTGCAGGTCAATAATAAAGCTAGGAAAATTTGTACAGGAGTAAAATTATTATGATATGTCGACTAAAATAATTTGTTCTCAATAATTAGACCTTTTAATTGAGGCCAATTTAGTAGAACGCAGATTAAGTTACGGTTCACTAGTAAAATCTTTCTTCTAGCATTGTCTACCGCGCAACTGATCAGTGACACCAGGAATCAGTGTGACTTTAACAGGTCATAAAAATTTTTTCATGCAAAATGAGTAGTATTCTCCACCGCACCAAATTATCACAGATGTGGAGGCAGTTTCCAATCATACGATTGCAAAAGATAGTGTTCAAGTCGGCAGCACCGCTACTGTGAAATTCTCTACGGATTCACACTTTCTTCACGTGTGCATATTCACGGCAGTTTCCAATAATATCATTGGAGAATGTTGTGCTCAAGTCAGCCGCATCACGACTGTGACATCCTCTGCAGGATTCACACTTCCTTCACGTGCGCGCATTGTTCGGAGCATTGCGAAGCGCATCAATTTAACGGCCATATAGTGTGTCACTGCTGCATATAAAATAAGATATACAAAATTTCTAACGGCAGCTGGGGAAGAAATGTACGCCTCAGAAATGAAGTATTAATAAATCATTCTTTTCTTGACTTTTATATAACAAGCCGGAGCGCCACTCTTTGGCGTTCTTCCATAGAACTTTAAGCCTGGTCGCTGACGCTTAGTTCAATACACTCCTAAAAGACAACCATGAGTCACAAGAGAAAGGTTAAACTGAAAAAGCAAGAAGGATAGCCGAAAGTCCCACCGACTTATCAATTGCCTTCGTCTTAGTCATATACATTTATTAGAAGCGATGTGTTGTGTGAAACACAAAAAGGTGCTTCCGGCATTTTTGCGTATCGCATGTTAATCTCAGCTCGAAAAATGCTGGGGCGCTCTGCTCGCATTGATCGAGAGGCTATTTTCTATGGAAGATGTTTTCGACCCAAGTTCAGCACTGACTTCCTGGTACGCGTAATTAGAGCTTGACAATAATTACAATGGTCTCAGTTTCAGACGCGTTCGTTAAACGTTTTCGATCGCTGCGGAAAGCGGCAGACGTTGCAAGATGGTTTGGTTTATGGGAGTTAATGTCCCAAAGCAACTAAGGCTATGAGAGACGCCGTAGTGGAGGGCTCCGGAAATTTCGACCACCTGGGCTTCTTTAACGTGCACTGACATCCCCTCCAAATTTCCCCTCCAAAGAAATTCAACCGCCGCGGCCGGGATCGAACCTGCGTCTTTCGGGTCAGCAGCCGAGCACCATAACCACTGAGCCACCCCGGCGGTCATCCAGGCATTGCAAGAGTATTCCGGCGCCAGCGGCTGGACTGCTACAAGCCGGCTTAATTTGGGACAGTACTGAAACAGTGCTTCAGAGATTAGAGTGCGCAGTTCGTGGTGACATAATTTGTCAGTTTCTTCTAGAAGTGGCTTGTATTTCTCTACCTCAGCTTTTTAAGGACCCGCAAACTGTTCTATTCTACAAAGAAATTCAGTTTAACAAAAACTAAAGAATTCTTTCTTTTCGTGTGATGTGCAAGAACCCCTGTTTTGATCAGGCACCGAGAAACTGTGTGGTTCTTCTCTCCTATACTTCTGATCATGATACCCATGCAAGCAGCTATCGATACAAGACGTACTCCAGAAGTACAGTCTTTGCCGAAAGTAACCCGGCACAGGTGGGTTTTTTTCTTAGCCGCGTAGCGTAGCACTCATGACAGCCCATGAGCTCTGATTCTGTGTAAAGAAATGTGAGACCTTGTCCTTACATTATGGCACCGTTCGGTCTTTAGGGCTGCTGTAAATGCTCCGTTATACGTTTGAGAAGCAAAAACCTGTGTGTCGGTTACATTTGACAAAAGGGGTACATGAAATTGTTCGAGTTAGCGCTGATTCATTAACACCATCATCATCAGCCTGAGCAAGCCCACAGCAGGGCAAAGGCCTCTCCCATGACTCTCCAATTAACCCCGTCCTTTGCCAATTGCGGCCACCGGATACCTGCAAAGTTCTTATCTGATGCGCGCAACCTGACTTTCTGCCGCCCCGTGCAACGGTTGTCTTTTCTTGCTGAGTATATTAACCGTTATATGGAAGTGCGATTGTTTGCAGACGACTGTCTCTTGTTTTGCAATGTAATGAGAAGGCAAGATAACCGCTGGTTCTTAAGGGTAACGGAGTGGATTCCAAGAGAAAGCAAACGTAGCAGGGGTCGGCAGAAAGTTAGGTGGGCGGATGAGCCTAAGAAGTTTGCGGGTATACAGTTGCGGCTACTGACAATGGACAGGGTTAATTGGAGATACATTGGAGAGGCCTTTGCCGTGCTGTCGGTGTAGTCAGGCTGATGATGATGATGATGAAATGCTAATGATCAAATAGTGCTTCATAATATAGTGCTTCAAATGGTGCTTGAGATGGGACATGCAAATTAATCCCACTATTTATCTCGCCACGTGTTACTAATACGAAATCTCTAAAGTATCTTTTGGGGGCTAGTTGGTCTGAATCGTTCATATTTAAAACTGCGCGGACAAAACTGCGCTTGTGTATGTTACTGTGTTCTTGCTCAGTCCTTGTTTTGTTCGCGCAGTTTTAAATATGAACGAAACCTCCCTTTGTCTACACTTACATGTATATTATTAACAACATTCCGATCCCTAGGTCTTGTAAACTGAGATATTTTGCCGTCAAAATTACTGAAACTTTGAATTGAGGTGAACACATCGATCTCATATCCGGTTTAGCTCAATGAAAGCTTGGCTTTTTAAAACGAAAACTCTAGCTCGGAACTGCAGACGTTAAGCTTCAACCATATAAAAGTGTCATTCGATAAAAGGTAGAGCACGCAAGTATAATATGGGACCCACATTACCAATACCAAATTGATAAACTTGAAAAAATGCAAAAAAAAAGCTTTAAGATGCCTACTTTCCAGCAACCGCGAAACGCAATCTGAGACAGCTATACGAATTCAGGTTCAGCATTACGAACTAACGACGTAGAAAAATAGCTCGCCCCAAATTTCTGTAGATTCTTCGTGAAAATAACTTTGTCTTAGATTCTACTCAGTACATTCGAAACTCAGGCAGATTGCCGCCAAGTAGTAATAATCCATTCGCCATAAGGCCATATGCACCTCGAGTTGAACTCTTTAAGGGATCTTTCCAATAAAAATCCATTGTTAAATTTAATAATCTCGATCCGCATTTGTTTTTTCAAAGGAATTCACATGAGAGCTTTGAAATGAATCTTGAATTTCATGCAGCACTGTGTTTTACGTTGCATTTTCTTTTTCTCACTCTGTAACAGCCCACGAAGGGCTTACAGCATTGTAACTAAATAAATATATAAACAAACAAAGACATCGGAGCCTTATGCATCCTCCCCCGTATTGGCCGTCGCTACGCGCTCCTGTTAGTCGGACCAATCTAACATGTCTCCACCAAGGGAGTCGCTGAAAACTGGAGGTAACCGGGGCTGCTACAAGATCACAGCAGTTGACGCCGGTGTTAGCTGATGATAGACTTCGATATTTTCTTCCGCTGCTGGATGCGCCCCGCTAGGCTTCCCGCTCAGGTGGCAGCCCTTGTAGCCGGCGGCTGCTTCGAGTCTCGTCACTGATTTTAGCTGCATCCGTGGTTTATACGCCTTGTCTCCTGCTATACGCATTGTATGGAGGATTTAAAGGAAAAGAAGTACGCCCACCACATGCCGTGTGGTGGTGATAAGGCCAGGGGCAACGTACAACCTGACAGGTGTCACTGCAACGAGCTTTTTATTTGCCTGACATGAGTGCGGAAAGAAATAAACAACTTGGTGCCTTTAGTACCAACCAACGTGCTCGGCGGTCGTCGATCAATATTACGGCCGTTTTCTGTCGCGCCCAGTTTAAAGCTCTCAAATGACTTTGGAACACGCCATGGAAAGTAACCACTAAAATCTCGAACAACATAGAGTCAGACACGTAGCGCTGCGATCATTCGAGACAAACTGGTCGCATCTCATATGAAAAGAAAAGTGATCAATGCGGGTGCCAGCGGCTTTAAATGTCAGAAGAAAAGCAGCACAAGTACTCGCGGCATTGGGTACAGGATTAAATTTTATCCTCATAAATGTTTTTAACGAAGCATAGACCGGATACTTACGCCGAAGAAAACGCACTACCGATCGTTACCAGAGCTATTGTGCCCAATTTTCCAGTCAAGCGCGTTCCCCTGCGGCATGGATGTGCAGAATTGGTGAACATCGACTGCAGAGAAGCGCTGACAGGTAGATTTGCACAATACATTCTGTACTACAGTGGCAAAACGGCTTTTGCACTACAAAGCAGCGGGTTTCCAAACCGCCTAAACAGCCGAGCTGCTCTCCTGCAGGTCTTGCATGTGGGCGCAGAGCACAGCACGAGCGTTGACGATGCTACCGCTCAAAATTTTCCGCCAAAAGACAAGCAAACACGCTAGATGCAATGCTGTCTGTTGTTAAAAACGCCAACTTGGTCTGCCCTTTTGAAAATGTGCTCATCTCTTGTGCATACACGATTATAATGCGTTGGCAATGTCGAAGCCCTTTCTTTGAGCCGAATAGCAAAAAATCTCTTCGGGAGCTCGCTATTCAATATATCTCAAGTTTTCACCGAGGTGTCGTGGTTTTGTTCTTAAAGTTTTAGTGCATCATCGAGAGAAAAGAAAAGTCTTGCCTCATATACTGTTCTTACTATACATTAATGTTATTGTTGAGTATATTATCCGTTATATAGAAGTGCGATTGTTTGCAGACGATTGTCTCTTGTTTTTCAATGTCCGAAATGTTAATCATCAAACAGTGCTTCATCAGAGTTTGGAAAAAAATTTTCGACTTGGGCTTGATAGCGGACGTGCAAATTAACCCCCATAAA
The DNA here is from genome assembly GCF_055824585.1 of Amblyomma mixtum. Taxonomy (NCBI): domain Eukaryota; kingdom Metazoa; phylum Arthropoda; class Arachnida; order Ixodida; family Ixodidae; genus Amblyomma; species Amblyomma mixtum. Next base: position 103,274,606 of record NC_143021.1, on the reverse strand, counting down.
TCTCTCGTTATGGGTGTTACTAATGCGAAATCTCCCCTAGTCTACACCTACATGTATAGTATTAACAACATTCCGATCAGAAAGACTTCTAAACTAAAATATTGAGGCGTCAAAATTACTGATACTTTGCTTTGGGGTGAACACATCGATCGCATATGCGCTTTAGCTCAACGAAAGCTTGGCTTGTAAAAACGAAAACTCCAAAACGGAACTCCAGGCAATAATCTCCAAGTATATAAATTGTGATAAATTGTGAAGTATACAAATTGTGCACACAAGAGCAATATAGGACCCACATTACCAATACCAAAATGATACACTTGAAAAAGCGCAAAAAATAGCTTTAAGATTCATATTTTCCGCCCACCGCAAAACGCAATCAGGGACAGCTCTACGAATTTAAGTTCAGCATCCCGAACTAGCCACACGTTGAAAAAGAGCTCGCCTCATGTTTCTGTACGTGCTCCGGGAAAATGACCTGAACTTAGATTCTACTCAGTACATTCGACCCCCAGGCAGACGGTCGCTCTGTACTAATCATCCATTCGCCATTATGCCATATGCACCTAGAGGTAATCTTCAGGTAATCTTTCCAATAGAAAGCCATGGTTCAATATAATAATATTGATCCGCATGTGTTTTTTGAAGAGAAAGCACCCGAGACTTTTGAAAAGAATCCGGAATTGTGCTTTTTGTAGCACTGTTTTCTTACACTCTATTTTCTTTTCTCCCACTCTGTAACAGCCGGCGAAGTGCTTACAGTATTCTAAATAAATAAAGAAATAAATAAGGGTATGTGAGCATTATCCATCCTCTCCCATGCTGGCCGCCGCTACGCTCTCCTATTGGTCGAGCCATTCTATCATGTCTTCACAAAGGGAGCTATTCAAAACTAGGAGGTAACCGGGGCTGCTAGAGGATCACAGCAGTTGACGCTGGTGTTAGGTCATGATGGAATTCATACTTCCTTACGCTGTCGGATGCGCTCCGCGGGGCTTCCATCTGAGGTGGCAGCCTTTGCAGTCGGCGGCAGCTTCTCGTCTGGGCCCTGATTACAGCTGCATCCGTGCTTTATACGCCTTGTCTCGTGCTCTACGTATTTGATGAAGGGAGGGTCTAATGGAAACACTGCTCGTCCACCACATGCCATGCGGTGGTGATAAGGCAAGGGGCAACATACAAACCGGTGTGCGTCACCGCAACGAGCTTTTTTGAAGCTGGCACGCGCACGCAAAGAAATAACTTTTCGCATGTAGTGCGAGCAGACATGCCCGGCTGCCATCGATCAAAATTCCTGCCGCTCTCAGCCGCACCAAATTTAAAGCTCAAAAATGACTTTCGAATATGCCCTGAAAAGTAACATCTAATATCTCGCTCGTCAAAATCGCTCTTCAGAAGAAAAGTGATGAATCCGCGTGCACGCTGCTTTGAACGTGAGAAAACAAATATTATAAATTGTCGTGGCAATGGCAACAACACTGCCTTTTAACCTTTCAACTTTTTACCTTTTAACAAAGCCGGAGCTTTACGCCAAAGCAAACACCCTACCGAGCGTCACCAGAACGAATGTGCTCGATTTTCCTGTCAAGAACATTTTCCTGCGGCAAGGGTGAGCAGAATTGGTGAACATCAACTCTACAGCACTACTGACAGATCTATTGCCGCAATACATTCTGCACTACCGTGGCACAACGGCTATTACACTACAAACCAGCGGGTTTGGTGCAGGTCTTGAACGTGGCTCCAGAGCCGAGCGCAAGAAAAGGCGATGATAGCGCTTAAAAATTTTCCCTCAAATGTAATGCAAACACACTGGATGCAATGCTGCCGGTCGTTAAAGGTGACGACTTCACGAGATAATTAACAGAAAGCGCGCAGGTGCCCGACGGCTTGCTTGGCTCTGTACCGATGTAGAGCTCAACCAATTACTCCCGCTGCAGCCAGCGAAGATGCGACAGTAAATATAATCCAGGTGATTGCGCACAAGTGTGGGTACCTAAACGGGGTAATGTACAGAAAGCGTCCGCACTGTTTTCTCCAGCCGCAAAATATTTATCCCCCCAGCGTAGCCGTGCATGCCCAGATATGGTGCTTGATGCAGGCTTCAACCACGTAACTAGTGTTAGGGGACAGTGTTTCTTGTGTTGTTTTCTTTTGTTCGGTTCGAAGTCCGAGGTTTCTCCTTGCACGTCTGAATATTGTGCTTAACGGTGGTGGGAGGAGTCTGGTTTGTATCAAGATCTGAATCATAATTAGCGTAGCATGTAATGCACATTATGTTCCTGGACAGATACGCTTTCCAGAAAATGGTGTTACCCTCCCCAGTGTTTCAAGTGTGAAACCAATGCGAGAAAAAAAAACAACTAGGTGTTTCATTCTCCACGGTTAGCCAAAACTGGCGTTTCTTCAACTGAGCCACCCTTTAGAATGTTGCATTTTCTTTCACCAGTTACCCCTTTGTTAGGAAAGGTAAATTTTTTTCTAGAACTGAGAAAAATGTTGTGCTATTTGACTAAATTAAGCAAACAAAAATAGTTTGCACAAAATTTCAAGCCATAAGAACAAGTAGTTTATTGAAAAAAATTGGGACATATGTGTCCCTCTGACACTCAATGGAATTTCAGAAAGTGGGACGTATTTGCCCCGTTGCCTCTCAAGGGCTCTCAGTTTACTTTCGACCAGCATGAAAAGGCCCAAAACATGTTGCGCAAAGTGGCACATTGCATGCAGAGCATAAAAGACTTGTGCGAGCTTCTTTCTTGGCACTCGAGCACCAGCGAGATCACCTTCTTATTCGCCACCTTCTGAGAGTGGTGTCCATTTTCCAGATATCGGACTTCGTCCTCAACTCCTAACATTTTTTGGCCCTTTTTGGTGCCTAGTTTGTTGGCTTGATAAGGCCGATTGTTAGAGCCTTTGAAGGTTTGGCCGTTTATCAGCTGGCGACCGAGGACGAGGCGGAACCACAGGTACCTCATTTGATTGTCTTGTTTCATTTGAACGAAAACATTCCCTACTGCTGCGTCCAGCAGAAGGTAGAAAATTCGGTACCAGGACTTCATGGACTTTCTGTCTGCCGGATAAGCATTTGTCCTCTGGTCAAACCCGTCGACTCCACCCATCCAGGTGTTGTAGTCTGAGATGGCCTTTGACGTTGGCCAGACACGGACGAACCATTGGCAAGCTTTCGAACAACGTCCGCAGTGTCGTTCGGGTGATGAAAGTTGGAAAGTACGTGGACGTTTTTCGTATCCCTCCACTGGTAAGCCTGATGCTTCCTTTTGTCCGCCATATATAGTCACCCTTTTGCAGCTTGTTGTCATGTCTGATTTCTTCAGGGAGATCCTTACGATTTGTTCGAACGGTCCCCGCTGCCAGAATTCCATTTTCTTTCAAGGCCTCCATTAGCCGTGTGGATGCAAAAAAGTTGTCAAAATATAGCTGCGTGCCAGGCTCCACACCATCAAGCAAGGAGAGCACAACATGTTCTCAGAGACCCATGCTCTCTGGGCGGTCGGCACCTTTCCCTTCATAAACCTGAAAATCAATCAGGTATCTTGTCTGGGAGTCAGCGCGGCATCAAACCTTATATCCGCGTTTTATTGGCTTCATGGGGAGGTATTGTCTCAACGAAGACCATCCTTTGAAGCGTATCACGCTCTCGTCAGTGGCTTGATGAGATGGCGGAGTGTATTGCCTTTTGAAGCTGGCTCTCAGCGCTTGCATGAGAGGGCGTACTCTCGACAATCTGTCGTACCCGTCTTCACCTTTTTTCTTTCGTTAGGTCGTTGATGTGTAAACAGTTGATAATGGTTTAGAAAGGGCGGAATGACATGACCCTCGATATGTCAGGAAAATTGAAGAAACTGTCGCTGCTCCAGTATAGGTACATTTGATGCCTTGGATTGGTGCTCGTCAGCAGCAGTATGCGAAAATATGCGCGAAGTTCATCAATTGTCAGCTCTTTCCAGTGCTCTTTCTACTTTGAAAACCGATTTGTCTCTGTTACTAGTGTATGCATGACACTGTCCTAAAAATATAGAGCAAAAGCTTCACACGGCCTTGTCGGTGATGTTCATGAGAACTGTGAGTCCCAAATTTTCGGGTCGCGGACGGCATGCTCCGGTTCCCTGCTACCCCAGACTCCAGGCTCCTCTTCGACTTCTTCTTCAGCAGAAACTTCAGGCGCTTTCGTTCGTTTCCTGGTCCTTCTAGTGTAAGTAGCCTTGCGCTTTTTAGGTCTGCTTGTTGAAGCTGCTGCTCCATCGTCGCCGCTTTCGTCATCCGAGTCCGGCGGAGCGAGCTCCGGTACGAAGTCGTCGTCTGTGTCCTCATCCGAGTCACTCGACGCGGGGTCGTCCGGAAGGCTAAAATATAGCTCAAGCCCATCTACTGCCGTCAGAAATCGTTTATCTGCGTTTTCAAGAGCAAACAAAACTTAAAAGTTTGAGTAACCTATCCCTCAGCACATCGTCACCGAAAAGCGGGAAGTTAGGCCTTGCATACTTCCTGCTGTTTTCTAAGGGCGGTCCTATTTATACAAGATTATCAGGCTAAGTATTGCTTGTATTCATTAAAAAACGCGATTAATGCTAGCTACTGGGCTTTGTTTAGAAGTACAGAAACGAAAACACTCACCTGACATCTGGAATCATTCTTGTTTGGATACACATCAAGAAAAAATTTCTTCGCCTTTCCGAACGGAGGGAGAATTTTCCAAACAACGGACGCCTAGTACCACCTGTTGTGCAAGCAGCAAAACTACTTCCAGGAGTAATTACAGAATCCGCCGGTTGGTGACAGCACAGTGAAAAGCGGGATGAACGCTTCGCAATGTCTCTGAAAAGCCCTTTTCTGCGTCGTATAAAGTGGAACGCATATGTCCCATTGCCCTATAAAGGATTACTCTGCAGTTTCTTCGCATTCCGGATTATCCTCAGGATTCGGCCAGAGGCATAGCAGTGTCCAGCAGAGGTTGAGAGTGCTGCCCGCATTTGAGGTATTTTAGCCCGAATGGTTTGACTGACAGTTAGATACTGTCAAGTAGTGGTGACTGAAATCCGGAGAGCATGATTACCTTAAAAATGGCTTCTAAACAAACCCCTTTATTTCGGCTGACTTGTGCCCGCAAAGGACTGGATCACTCTGCGGCGGCGTTGCAACAAGCGTGCTCGGCGGTCGTCAAGCAGAATGCCCGCCGCTCTCGGCTGCGCTCTTTTTAAAGCTGGTAGCGAACTTTAGAGGCAACGCTTGTAAAGTTCCTAGAACATTCCTCAACAAAGTAGGACCTGCTCCACCTGGATGCGGTAAATCGAGATGAATATGGGCGTGTCTTCCATCACAAATAAAGCGATAAAGAGGTGTGCCGTAAGCTCTCAAGAATGAACAAAGAAACACTACAAAGATTCGCGGCAACTTAGTGCAGCCAGTTATAACCAGGCAACACCGCCGTGCACTCTCTGCCGTTGCCACCACCGTATCGTTTGGAGTTTGTGGGCATAACTGCGTTGAACATCATAATTACATTATGCCGATTTTTATTGCTTCTCAAATATACCTGCTGCCGTTCCATGGTGACAGCATAAGCCCAGTCTTCGAATATCCAGCATAAAATGACGCTTCTCCCTGCCATACCAAAGCGGCAACGCTCACTTGTGATATTTTCCTGTAACCTAAGAAAAATTGCCAGAGGTCAAGAAGTTCAAGCAAAAAAGTTCATTCCTCAGATGAATAATAAAGCTAGGAAAATTTCTACAAGACCAAATGGACTATGATAAGCCGACTAAAGTCATTTCTTCTCAACCATTAGTCCTCTGAATTGGGGCCAAATTAGTTGAACACAGATTAACTTATGCTTCGCTAGTAAAATGTTTCTTCTTGCATTGTTTACCGCTCAATAGATGAGTGACACCGGGAATCGGTGTCACTATAACTGGTCATACAAATCTTTTCTTGGAAAAAAGGCAGAGTTCTACACCGCACCCAATTGTCACAGAGGAGGAGGCAGTTTTCAATAATGCGACTGCAAAATATGGTGTACAAGGCAGCCGCACCGCTACTGTGAAATCCTCTGCAGGATTGACACTTTTTTCACGTGCGCATATTCACTATAGTTTCGAATCATACGAACGTAAAAGATGATGTGCAAGGCAGCCTCACCGCCCTGTGATATCTTCTCCAGGATTCACACTTGCTTCACATGCACATATTCATTGTTCGAAGAATTGTGAACTACATCAATTTAGCGCCCGTATAGGGTGCTACAGCTGCATATAAAATAAGATGAGCAAAATTTCTAACGGCAGCTGGGGATGAATTGTACTCCCCGAAAACATTCTTTGCTATACTTTTATATTACTAGCCGCTCTCTTGCTTTTTCCAGTGACCGTTCAGCCTGGTCGCTGACAGAGTATAATGCCCTCCTAAATAACCTCCTTGAGTCACACAAGATTTGTTAATCTAAAATGGGTTTTTTAATATAAAGATACGTTTAGACACGTAATACCAGTGGTCATAGGCATTAAAAAACGTTGCCTTCTAAATTAGCTTAAATTCTCACTCTAAAACATCACACACACACACACACACACACACACACACACACACACACACACGCACGCACACGCACACGCACACGCACACGCACACGCACACACACACACACACACACACGCACACACACGCACACACACGCACACACACGCACACACACGCACACACACGCACACACACACACACACACACACACACACACGCACACACGCACATTAGAAAACATCACTAGAAGCCTCAAGTGTCACGTTTTCGCTCTACCGGCCGCGCTGGCGATGGTGGTGGTGGAAAACATTAATTTGCTATATTTTACAATATTTTTTGCGGCTTCTGATGGAGTCTTCTATCTTATCATCAGGGTCGGTTCCCCTATTACAGGACTCCGCTGAGGGTAGCTGCCCTGCGTGCACGCCTTACTAGTCCTTGTTGGACTTTCAAGATGTCGCTGGATAGCATCCTCTCCCACTGTTCCGCACACGGGTTTTCAATTATGGATAGCTCGTCTATTTTCTGGCAAGCCCATGTGGCAAGGTATAGGGTTGGTTTGTCTCCACACCGCGGGCACTCGCTCTTGTACTGTGTGGGGTAGATTTTAATTGGGATGTTTAGGCACGGGAATGTTCCCGTTTGTAACTGTCGCCATGCTACGGCGTCTTCTCTGTTGAGTTGTTTGTGGAGGGGGGGGGGGGGGTATTTTCGTCTGATCCCTCTGTAATAATTAAGAATACCTGTATAGCTTTGGGCTACATTCCCGACCCCGCTGAGGAACCCGCGCTGGCGAGCTGGAGCGACCAGCAACTCCCCGGGCTTCCACGAAACAGAGAAAGCACGTGACATGTTTGATGCCAAGTGACTTCAGGTAGCTAGCGGTACTGCGGGCATTTCACAGCTACCCGAGGTGGACATACATTGTTGAGCAGCTGTAGCGATTGTAGTCATGCTTTTAATAGTTTTAAAGTTTTACTGCAAATACAAAAGAAACCACGTTCAGAAAGTCTAACTGCAACAACGTGTCCAACTGTGACAGCGTAAGTGGTAAGCACTCGAAATGGTAAAAGAGCCAACAAAATGCAATGATTCTCCTGGATTCCGATGCATAGACAAAACTCTCGGGATGCATGTTATACGCATAGATTCATGTGTGTTATAAATATCTCCACTACTAAGGCTTTTTTCACAGATAACGAAACAGAAGGAGCTGCTCTGCTGCACTCAATCTTGTCCAGAGACTGCCACGCGGCGCCTGCACCACAGAACGAGCTGCAACTGCTGCATGCAAGAAAAAATACTTCCACGAAGCAGCACGCCATCCTACTTCGTACTCAGTGTCCTCTAGTGTAAAGTGTTATTCGCCTCTAGCTTTCAACTGGGGCAACGCCAAGTCGTCCCGGCCCCTTTCATAAAGAAAAAGTTTCATTCCCTCTCATCGTTTAAAGGATTATGCTGCAAACGTAACGGTTATGTGCGCACACTTTTTCGGATTATCGGTTGATGTTTTTTGGGATTCTTGCATATCAGTCTCTCTTAAATAAAAAATTTATATATATGCAGCAATAGTTTGGGAAATAAAAATTTCCTTCACGTGGGGTCGTCGACAATTGAGACCGAATAAACGTTCTGATGTTCCCTGCGCTTGGCGGATTCTGCGGTTTTCCGACGAACGAGCACCGCAGCTTGTGCTAGCCAAAATGGCGCAATTCCCGCCAGATGTACGCCTGTAAATAAGAAACACAAAGGAAAGAATAAATTTTCACGGTCGACTTTTTCTGTTCTTACTAATTCGAGGATTGCAAGCAGTCAAACCTCCGGAATTTCGCAGCCAATGGGCGTGAGAGGATTATATTTGGTGCTCAATGCTTAAACAAGGACGGTACATGAAATCTATCAATTTTTTATATATACTTCCCTTGCGGCTCTAAAACACTACACTAATTTGCAAAACGTTGTCATAATAGTCTTAGTTAAGCTGCACAGTTCTGAAAAATATGGCGTTATGAATCTCTCGCAATGTCGAACGTTTTGAACTTCACTAGAGCTTACATCGCATTTTTCCTCTTTTTTCAGTGGGCCAACCTGGTCAAACTTAATCTCTTAGGGCAGTAGATATGTGACGGGCTATATAGGACAGCTATCAAACTAATATTGTAAGTAATATAAAGGTTGGCCAGAGCAGCGCTTTCTTCATTGTCTCAGAGGAAAACGCGTGGAATTTCTCTTTATCTTTTAAACAGCCCAGAGATGGCTTTACAACAGTGTTAGTCGTATGTATTCAGAGAATATATGCCTAAAGTAAAATGACCTCCGGAGTTTCCATAGAAAGATACACATATATGCCGATTCGTGCATTTTTGGTAGATAAAATAAAAATAAAAAACAAAAGTATTCTTAAGACCAAGATGAACATTCTGTTTAGCAGCGGCATTTCCACCGCTGCGCGTGCCATGTGCTCGACGTGGCTTCAATAAACCCCCGTCTTACATTTGGTGGGGTCGCCGGGTGACGATATGCGCTCTGGAGCTCCGTAGGCGCACTCGTCCGACACCTACGATGCCTGAGGACGTCCAACATATAGCCGTGCAAGTAGGCCCACCGGCTGTCTTCTGTGCCAGCTCACTTCGCCAGCGGGACCCGGCTATCTTCATCGGAACAGATGAACATGACGTGGAAGACTGGCTCGCATCTTACGAACAGTTGAGCCTCTACAACAAATGGAATAAGAAGACAAAGCTAAACAATGACATTTTTTAATTTTTTAGCTTACCAGCGTAGTAAATCTAGGAATCGCCGCCACGAAGGGGACGTTAGAACTTGGTCGGCCTTGAAGTAGAAGTTCTGTGAAGTCGTTTGTCGCCCGGATGTCAGGCAACACCTCGCTGAGCAGCGCTTGCCTGAACGCTTGCACCAATAGAGTTCATTAAAGCAGAAAGTGGGGCTAGTTGGTTACGATCCATCTAAAAACGGCGCACAGAAAAACAAGCAGAACACAGGGCGAACAGACAGGACAAGAGAGCAGTAGCAACTCAAGCTTGCTCGAAAAGCTTCACCAACCAAGCTTCAGTTGCTAGTGCGCTCTTGTCCTTTCCGTTCTCCCTGTGTTTTGCGTGTTTTTCTGTGCGCCGTTTTTAGATGGCTTGCCCCAAGTCGGGGAAAGCTTTACTACCAGTATAGGAGACCTCAACACCCTGTGCAAACTAGCGAACGTCCGCATGCCGGAAGCTGCAAGATAAAACACATCTTGAAAGGTACTGATGACGACGCCTTTCAAATTCTGCTAGCGCGGGTCTTGCGCACCGTTTCGGAAGTCATCACGCTCTGCCAGAGCTTCGACGAGCTGCGCAAGCAGAAGGTCCTGACTCGTCAGTACCGAGCTCAGGCAGAGTCACTTGCTGGACTGACGCCTGCAGCGGCTAACTCCTCCCTGCTGTCGCAGATGGAAGACTTTGTTTGTAACGAGGTGGCGCGCCAGCTTTCGCTTCCGCCTAGGTCTCGAGGGTCGCTACCATGTTGGGTCCCGGCTCTCCAAAATACGATTCTAGGGCAGATTTTTAGACGCTTCCGTTTTCCCATTCATCATCACCGGTGGCTGCTCCGCTGACGAGCGCAGACGCTGCCCCAAGGCCTGTCACCGCTCCGATGAGTTATGCCGATGTTGTCCCAAGACATTTCACTGGTCAACTGACATAGGCCGAAGTCTTCGCACGAACTTGCCAGCGCGCGTACCCTGCAATGTCAGTGCCCGAGCAAGTGCCGATACCTTATCTCCGACCCTCTCCAAGAGCTCGAGACCCTGGCGCACAAAGGAGAGCGGCCCTACTAGATACACTTGCGGATGGCCTGGTCCCATAGCCCGCCACTGTCGTCGCCGTATACCAAAGTCGACACCTACTGTCGGATACTGGACTCCAGCACATCAGTAATCCGCGTCTACTGAGCCCTGTACGTCGACCCGTCCATTCACGCCCGACTGCTCAGCGCTTTTCGACCGCCGCTCCCTTTCACTGCGACGCCGCTCCGTTTTTATTTATTTATTACAAATACCTCAAGGGCCCTCAGGTGAGGGCTTTACATGAGGGGTATCCTATCCGCTGCCGCCCTATTGATTCTCGACAGGAAAATTAGATGTCGCTGTCCCTGCGCGAAGAAGTGCATCCCTGTCGAACTACCAAAGACCTCAGCTATCACCGGCGAACCTCAGACGCAACACTCTTTCGCTGCTTGAAGAAAGTTAAGACGCCGATTGTCGGTCTCTCGGTTTGGTTCATTTGGTTTATTCGGGTTTAACGTGCCGAAGCAACTCCGGCTATCAGTGACGCCGTAGTGGATGGTTCAGGAAATTTCGACCACCTGGGGTTCTTTAACGTGCATTGATATCACACAGCACACGGGCCTCTAGAAATACCCCTTCACCGAAATTCGGCCGCCGCGGCCGGGATCGAACCGGCGTCAATCGGGTCAGCAGCCGAGCGACAAAAGCACTGAGTCCCAGCGGCGGCAGCTGGTCTCTCGTCGCGCATGGCCAGCGATCAGCACATCCAGCCGTCAGCAGCTTGCATGGATCAAGTCGTTATTCAGGACGTCGTATATACGATCGAGTTCGTCGTTTTGCGTTTTTTCCCATATGATTAGTTTAGGCTATGATTTCATGTCTACTCACACCGCTGTAATCGCTTACTCTCGCGCTGAAGTCTGGTTCTCTGCTCTGCCCCAGTCCCTGCCAAGGGACTGGGGCAGAGCAGCCATGTATCAAAGCCCTCGTCACCGAAGACATCGGACGACCACCATGATCTTCCGTCCTTGTCCGCCTCTCCTCTCACTCTTTCTGATATGACACTCTCCTTTTTACGCCAGTTCATACTTTTCTCCGCCGCAAGTGTCTTCCCCTGCATTACGTCATACTGACTATTTCTGCTGGGCCCTAGGTACTGTGAGTCTGTAACCCGTTTTCCTGAACTAGTTCTTTGCGTCTTGGCGAATGTGTCAGCTTGTGTGCCACCCATCACTTCTATTCTAATTCGTGAAGAGAGTGCCGGTGCATCGGACATCAATCTGACAGCGCTCAGGCAACCATCTTCTACACCCACTCCTCCCTCTACAGAATTGTTTCTCCGCTCCATCAACGTAGACCTTCCTCCGCCGCAGCGCACGCACCTTCTCCACTTGCTCCACCAGTTTCACGCCTCCTTCCACTGTCACCACAGCTCATAGGGCCAAACATCTACTGTCAGACATTGCATCGTCACAGATGCCCACGCTCCTCTACGGCAGCGCCCATATCGTGTGCCGGCAATCAAGCACCAAGTTCTTGCACATCAAGTCGACAAAAGGCTCAAAAACGGCGACATCCAGCCCTCACCGGTAGTGCTCGTCAAAAACAAACTCGGTTCCAGATGTTTGTTTTCAGATTATGACCGCTCTAACATGATTACGCGCCAGGACACCCATCCCTTGCACGCACCGATGACGCGCTACACTGCTTGCTAGGCACAAAAATAATTTCTTCTTTAGATTTATGTTGCGGATACCGGCAGGTACCCATGGAAGAAGCCGATCGCCCAAAACCGCCTCTTGTAAGGCGGTTTTGACATGAGCGCCATGCCTTCGGCGATGCGTGCCAACCCATTGATTTCTTTTCTTCTTGACTTCCCCTCCAGCCCAACACCTGCTTCTCCATCGCATACTCTTTTCCGCCATACTCTCCATTTCTCAACTCTAGATAGTCTCCTTTATCACCACAACTACAGCTCAGATGACCACAAGTGGTTGCTAGTTATTCCCTGTCAGCTTTGCTCGGAAGCCTGCGACCAATTTCACGCTGACGTGGTGCATGGTAGTGTCGGAGTTTTCAACACATATGCTTAGATCCGGCCATGATATTGCTGGCGCGGCATTTACAACTCATCCTTAAATACTTGCGCTCATGCCTTACCTGTCAATGTCGCCCTCCTCATCGTCCTTATTGTGAATTGCAGCCCCTACCAAGCTCGCCACGCCCACTTGACCTCGTCGGCTTTTATTTATAAGTCCCCCTTTCGTGCACTTCAGCCGGCAACCATTGGCCTGTCGTCGCGGTTGGCCCTCTGACAAGGAATGCAGAAACCGCAGCCCTTCGGCTGCCACAGCCTCAGGTGTCACCTCAATGGTTTTGAACAGATTCATCCTCACGAACTGCTGAGCGGCAGAAGCGGTGTCGTCTTGTCATATGTTGCGAAGGAACTCTTCATCGAGTGCAATATAATTTATCGCACCACCTCCGCATATCATTCGCCAACCAAAGGCCTCACCAAGCGCTTTAACCGTACCTTCGGAGACATTCACTCTAACTGGGATCCTGCCCATCCGTATGTAACCTATGCGTACAATACCAGATTGCAGTGCACAACTGGCTTCTCTCCTTTCTTTCTCCTTTACGGCCGTCGCTTTTCTGCTACCTTCGCTACCATTCTGCCGTACCAACCGGACGCGTCCCTATCGTCCTCCGTCCATGATCACCCAGAGATACCCGCAACTTTCAGTCGGTTGTGGAAATCGATCGGGTCACTGGGTATAAGGAGACAGGTTCCTACTGGTGGCTGCGTCTCCAATCACCACCAGTGGGCACGTCGGTCGACTGCCGCTGAAAAAGTGCAGAGGAGCTGCACATCGCAGCCAATGCAAGCCAGTTGTAAGGCGGGCCGCCAGCCACTCATTGTCCGGGCCGCTTTCTACAGACACTTGATGCCTTGAATAGATCAGAGTAGCCAATTACAAAGGACCAGGCGAACACGAAGTGGTCGTTTTAAAATGGTAAACTTATAGAATACAGTCCCAGGTCTCGCCCGAAGGCCCTAACCTTTGTTTTGAAATCTTCAATGAGGTCGGATGTGAACCCAAGTCTCAATGGGGCAGACGCTGCCTGTGGAAACGCCAAGCTATTCGTGGAGCCACATCCGATTCAGTATGGGGCACAATATAGATCATATTCGCCATCCCTGGAAGCAAAGAAGAAGTTGGCTAGAAAAGAAACTTCGCAAGAAGTCCTGATTACCTTATATGCTGGCATCGCGAAAAGATTAGAAGTTGATGATGCACGCATGTTGTCCTCTCGCCGGCGCAGTCCCTTTCCTTCCTGTCCTCAATACCTAGGCGTAACCCTATTTCATGATTTGTCTCAGAGCAGATTCCGCCAGTATTATCTCCGCTGCTAACAGGTTGTGTGCAATGGAATCTGCGAAGCGCCCCGCACATGTAGAATTGCTAGCTTATAAATTCCTTGTTAGGCAAAAATGTCAATACGGAACCCGCACCAAACACATCTCGGCAATGGATTAGAAGCAGTGAAAGCTCGTGCTGTTAGATTCATTCATGAATAGTAGTCGCATGACGTCCGCCATTCGTCTGTAAAACCAGAATCCGGCTTATGAACGCTATTATGTCGACATCACGTTTCGAGCCTTTCTCTGTAAAACAAGTTATTTCTTTCAACCCTTAATCAAGCATCATACATCATACATCATAGCACCAGCAGGCCCATATTATTGAAGCAGCCAGCCACCGCAAGTTGCGCGCCCAGGCGCCCGGACCGCCGCCCTCATTGCCCCATTTTGCTTCCGAACTGCTAGAGACCGGGACGGTCTTCGCCACGAAATCGCTGCTACTATCAGCCCATCTTCGATACTGAATCTCTTATCTAGCCATTTTTTCAATAATTATTTTCCATGATCGTTACTCAGTGAATAGGAACCCAGTCCTTACGTAAAACCACACCGGCGGAATTTTAAGGTAATAAAATGATCTGTACTGAAACTAGAATACACAACCTTGCCTCAAGTGTCCGTACAGAAAGCACACTACAAAGCCACTTCGACGAAGTCGTAAGGAAGTGGGCGTTAAATATTTGAAACAAAAATCTATCAGGTCCGGGCGATAAAAAATCATGGCATGCAGCCTAAGAATGCGCGCGATGAGTGATAGCAAAGAAATCTTTTTAATGGCCGCCGGCCTTGAGCAAGCGCCCCATACCGCGCCACTGGAAGCTTCGTCTTTTTCGGGTAACTACCCGGGGCTGCCGGTAGATCGTCCTGATCACTGACAAAGAGACGAACGATTTGGTGATGGTTTTGAGAGGATGGTAGAACAGTAATGACAAGGTGGAGGAGTGCTGGCCGGCAGAATGAAAGAGATGAGCGAATGACTCCTGGTCCACGAAGTTGCAGGGCCGCAGGTGGCTAGGAACCGATGCCCTAGGCCCTTGCACACTCCGAACGGCATGGGCAGAGCGACAGTGTCTTCGCATGTGCGCGGCTTCTCAGGTCAGTGGGATCGGTAGGTTCGATGAATGCATCGGGTCCATTTCGTCGGGTCGAGTGGTCGCGGTGGCGGACGGGGCGGGAGCAGATAAGGGAAGTCAGTTTGGGTCTGGGTGCTAGGGCACAGCCCACTCACGGGCGACAACCACGGCTGAAGCAGGACGCCAAAAATTTAAGACCAGATCGCCCATGTTACCCCGCAGCTGACATCAAGTGCTCTGTGATGACCAGAAGAGCAATCGCGGTGTGGTTAACGATGGAAAAAGTGATTTAATGGCCGCCGGCCGAGAGCAGTGCTCCGCTGTTGCTGTGGTTGTGATACTCGTACAATGTCACGTGACCACACAGGGAGATTGGGCTAAAATTCGTGTTCGCAGAGAATTCGAAATAAATTTTTTCATAGCCAAAGATAAAATGACTCCAGGGAAGAGAGAAGAAAAGAAAAAGAATAAACACTGAAACAAAACGGGAAATGCACAGCGCTTGCATGAGACGGACAGTGTGGGCTTTGTAGCCGAGTGATTAAAAATTATAACACTAATAATACTTTTAATGAAATAATAATTAAGAAATGTTACCAAGGTTTGCCGAGTATATTTCGGGAAGAAATTTCAGTGGTGGTAAAAACAGACCTTTGGTTGTGCCCAAGTACGGTGGCTCCAGACGACAATATGATTGACCTGTTCAAACAAAGGCCAAGCTGTTGCAATGGCCATTGAGGGAGGCGTTTGACAGACAATCAGCAACTTCATGTACTCTCACTGCTATGTCCTGGTTCCCATAATATATGCGCAAGGCTCAAATGGGGCGGGAGTAATGATAGGAAGGTGCACAGGATTGGATAATCTAGATCCGAAGGAAGGGACGAGCACAAATAAAGAGTTTATGATGACAGCCGCTGCAGAGAAAGATGGGTCTAGTTTGCGAAGAGCAAGCACAACCGCCAGAAACTCCACTTGGAAAGCGGGGTGAAATCCGGAAAGCGCTCAGAAAAATACGAATCTGGAAGCGGGCAATATATTCCCATCGTTGCCGTTCCATCACATTGCGAGGCGTCAGTAGCAATCGTTGTGCTAGTAGGAAGGCTTTCTAAATGTTCTCATAATAATCTATCTTAAACGTGGCGTGATAAATGCTCAGCATTTTTTGGGGAAAATGTCATGAGAGACAAATTTTCTGGAACACCACTGTTTTCTGTCAGAGTATGTTAGACAGGAGGACATTTAAAGGACCAAGCAAATTTTGCATAAGTTCTGCGTGAGCCTAGCCCAATGGACTAAAAAAGGGGAAATGCTTCGGCGCGGCAGAGAAAGACAAAACGTAGAAAACACACCACAGAGCGCCAACGGGGGTCGGCTGGAAACAAAAACAGACAAGGAGCACTAGAAACTATTCATATATCCTGAGGTACGCTCCAACTGATTGAAATTTATTTTAGATAATAAAGGTGGAATTCTGGATTGAAGGTAAAGCACTGTGTTAGCCACAAATTTGGGGAGCCCAAGGCAGAATCGACGCGACTCGCGTTCCAAACGAGCGAGCGACCGAATATTGTCAGCTGCTGCACCCGGAAATAGCACACATAAAAATTCTAAAATTGGTCGGACGTACACAGCATAAATCAATAAGAGTGCATCTCTGCGCATTCCAGAGCGGCGATAGCTTAATTTTATGCAAAATGGCACAACACTTCAATATGGTCATTGTGAAAGCGCCATGTGATGTTGTCGTCATAAGTGACACCAACGTATTTTAAAGATTTGAATAATGGTTGGTTGGTTTATGGGGTTTAACGTCCCAAAGCGACTAAGGCTATGAGAGACGCCGTAGTGGAGGGCTCCGGAAATTTCGACCACCTAGGGTTCTTTAACGTGCACTGACACCGCACAGTACACGGGCCTCTAGAATTTCTCCTCCAAAGAAATTCAACCGCCGCGGCCGGGACCGAACCCGCGTCTTTCGGGTCAGCAGCCCAGCACCATAACCACTGAAGATTTGAATAATATTTTGACGCTGTTAAGCTCGAGAAAGATGAACGGTATCTTTTATTTCAAAGCAAGGAATGCGCACCTGTTAACTTTTAAAGTCAGTCGCAAGCCACACAGCCAGCTCTCAAGCAAATTCATATACGACTGCAGGTCCACATAAAGAGATTAAACGCCAGGGGCAGCCGTGAAAAATGCAATGTCGTGCATATAGCCGTGCGTGCGAATTTTCTGATGGCTAGGAATAGAGCTCAGTAGAGTAATAAAGAGCATCGGCTAAAGAATTTCACCCTAAGGAACACCTTGAGTTTGTGTATATCTCTCAGAGTTGACACGTTTTTAGTAGACAAAAAATTAGTTTTAGGGGAACGCAGATATCCAAACAATCACATAATGTAGAAACTGCACAGTGTGCAGTGTTTGCAATAACGTGTTGTGCTCCTCTCTGTCATAAGCTTTGCCTACGCCTGATGTAAACAAAGCAGCATGCATTTTTTACCGTCGAGCAAGCAAAATTCGACTTTCTTGGTGGGCTTGTGCATTCCGTATGGAACATATTGGACGGAAACTAAGTTGTTAGCAGGGACGCAGGACATTTTCGCGATCCACAAACCCAGGAACATGTAGGGGTATGAACCTTTATATTAATTTGCCTGTGTCTGATGCCAGTGAAATTGCTCTAATATTTTCCTGAAAATAGCCGCCCCCATTTATTTTGGAAAAAGGGATCACTTTGGCGAGTTTTCATTGAGGATGAATCTAAGGACGTTTGATAATAAAGAGCAATAAACAGTAGTTATTAACAGTTAGGATACTTCTCAAATACGATCATTGTCTTTTTTGATGTTACCCTATAAGGACCACGAGCACCAAGTAAAAACCTCATCACTATCTGGAAAAGCTCTGTAAGGATAATCTTTGGGTAATGCTTAATGTCATCCACTGACGCTAAAAACACGGAGCGCACAGAAAGTACAGACGAGAAGCGGGGCTCTTATCCTTTGGCAGTTGCTTCAGTTGTTACCACTGGTCGCTGCGCAGACAAAACGCATAAGGGTAAATTTTCTGAATCCTGTATCTTTATGCGCGATCTTAAAAATCCGAAAAGTGCGGCTTGGTTTCCTGATTTTATTTGGAAATCGAAATGGTCAGATTCATTACCGGCTTTCGCTCGTGATATTGTTCGTTTAAAATTAGGTGCAATAAACTTGTAATCATATCAATTTTTCCCCAACTGTCTATGGAGGCGCGTCTTCCATGCAGCCTTTCTGCGCCTCAAATCCAGGGTACAATATGCATTTCATTATCTGGTATAATTGTTCACTTTTGATGCAAATATAAGAAATTCAGACTTCTTACGGTATTCGTCAACAGCCAAGCATGTGCTTCTTCATTCTTTGATTCTTCAGCAGAATTAAGGGCTGACGCAAGAGTAGCGCGCAAAGTGAACTGAAACTGGCTACCATTAACGTATCACATCAATGGTGAATACGCCAGAGTTAAACACCAATTAACACCAAAAATGCTAGCTATGTGATATCTAGATGTACCGCAATCAACTATGAACCAACTCAGTACCGAGGCGGAAAGGCTGGTGGAAGTTAAAGCTAACAGTGATAAGGTTTGAGCACGGAGAAGTGTGGCCTATCGCGAATTCATGCATGAAAGGTAATCCAATCTCCCCAGCTAGTGTGACCAAATCCCAAACGCTTTTGCCGCAGAGATCTGTCTTAGAGCCCCCTAAACATTATTACAATTGAAGCGCTCCGTCCCGCACCACTTCCAGCTTCGTCTTCCTCGTGACAACATTCTCCACGTAGATCTAGTTATTATGGCCAAATCACTACTTGGTCATCTGGGCACGACATCAGCTGGTGCTGTGAGCGTCGGATTGCGAGAGTCGGAAAACAGCGGCCAAAACAATTCTCGAAAAAATATTTCAATACCTTCATTTTCTACAGAGCTGGTAGTATGGTGACGCAAACGAAAGTATTACCTTATAGATTAGTGAGGCATGTTCTTCACGAAGTGCTTGAAAATTGAATGAGGTATTTTTTTTAATATAGACTCTCGTTACAAAAGAGTTATCGGTTATCTTGTATAACTTGTCGCTAGTCGGTGGAAACCAAAGATCTTTAAACAGCATGTCCAATCCAAATGCACTGCATATGAAATGTTGCTTTTCTTTAAAGAATAATGTTAAGCACCAGTTGCTTAGGCGGATCATATCTGACGAATACCGCTGGCTGAATGTGACGTGTAGCGCTTGACAATGCTACTGCTTAACGTCACCGATATACATCATGAGAAGTGTCTTATGACACGGGTAACAACCTTAAAGGCATTCTTTTCACAGTCTGCATATATAAACGTCTTCAAAAAGGCTGAAACTCGAAATCGCTCACTTGAGACGTAGTGGTGCTGGTTTGCTCTTTGGCACAATGCATAGGTTTACATGTTTCCTGGCTGGTGCACTAATAGCTACGAGCGGTAAGCTATCGTTTAACTGTTGCGAAAGTGGCTGATTCCACTAACCGCGCACGTGCTAATATTCCCTCGACTCTCTATTGAACATGAACGAATTGAACATGCTGCTTAAGTTTTGGTCAATATAATGCTCGCCAGAAGTATTGCAGTGCTCTTTTTTTTCTAGTATACCTTCGAAAATCAACGCTTGTGGCACATTAGAGCCTCCTTTCTGGCGTGCAGGAATTTCGGCCTAATGTTACATTTGGAATAGCTGATTATACAAATTCAGGATGGCAGTGCAGAACTGCAGCCTAAAAATTAATATGGAGATAACTAAACCAACGTTCAACAGTCTCTTAAGGAAACAGCACTTTACCGTTGGTATCGAGGCGGTGGATATGAAAAGGAACTACGTACCTCTACTGAGGGCAGGTTGTTACTGCAGATGCGGGCCGTGAGATCGAAATAACTCACTCATTAAGTAGAACAAGAATACGGTGGAGCGTGTATAGGATGTTCTTATACCACCTGTTTTCTTGCCAGCTGTACACGGATGAGCACAGCCTGGTTAACAGCTGCCTCAACTTCAGCATCGGTGCCACTCCAAATACTGTCCACATGATGTGTGCTGTTGAAGCGGTTATACGTAATATGGCCCCGCTTGCAAAGCGATGTGCTAGTCAGGCTGCAGAAGAACAAAGATATTCTGTTCCTACCTGCTGACAAGGGTACCGCCTCGCTAATGTTGAACCTCATCGACTATGCGCGGAAAAAAAGCAGGGGATACTGAAGGATGCAACGACATACGCTAAGCTGTCCCGGTACCCAACGAAGAGAATATGAGCCGAGCTTGGAGAACTTCTTCAAGAGAGAACGTCTTCATCCCTCAAAAGTAGGGCTAAGATTACGTCTTCAAGATGTACTGAAGTTCATACCTCAAAAGTAGGGCTAACATTACAGCCACATGCTCTAACATAACGGCTTCACGCCAACCATTATAAGGTGCCAAACATGCCCAAAAAGGATGTGCCACTACACCGGGTTGTTGACTTAACTCAGTACTCGCTGCAAAAGTTGTCTGCATACCTGCACTGGGTAATTGCTCCTTTGTCCGAACGCACGTCCAAACACGTAAAAGGTTCGCCCCACTTTCTGGAAGAGTTGAAGTCTATTAAGATCGACAACAATCTTCCCATGGTGTATTTCGACCTGAAATCCACGTTTAATCCACATCCCTTGGCCATTGGACACCTCAGTCGTGCTTTAAGCTATAGGGCGGTAGTGACAAATGTGCACTGCATACGTGGCACTCACAACGTTGTGACAGAAACGCAGCACTGAAGCCATAGGACGTCGGCGTCCATTGTGTTCATTGACGTTGGCGTTGACAGCCTTTTAGATACTGTGATTTTAAGGAAAGGAAGTGCGCATAACTGACTTCCTGGGTCAGTGGACGCCTAAATCGCGCTTTGAGGTACCAGCGGTGGTGAGAGGTATGTGCGTTTCATGCATTAGCGCTGACAACGTTGTGGAAAACACGCGGCACTGCAGGTACAGCCCGCAGCTTTGAATGGGTGAGAAAAACATCGCGATCAACCACTAACTACCGCCTGCCATGGTTGCAGGGTGGGCGCACTGCCTATCTATTGTCCGCGCAATGCGCTAAACGTTACAGATGGCAAACCGCGCATTATTGCTCGATACGCCATAGTTTTCGCTCTATAACCAGGTTCAAGAGTAGTTGAACCGCACCTAAGTTTCTTTTTTGTTTAATGCCCGGAACAGCTGTCTTCACTTGCCGAGCAGCGTACCTTTAAGGTGGGGAGGAACTTGGGACAGCGCACTGCTACATTGATGGGAGAACGTCAGAAACTCTCTTTGCAGTACCGTGCAAGTGAATTGTTAGATGTACGAGCCACAAACCGCGCCTCGGCGTGAAGCAGATTCCGGGTTAGCGGTATTGATACAGGTAGACGTCTGCGCTCTGCTAGAGTACCCACTGTGGAAATGTTCTTGCGAAGGTTGAGGCAGATTATGAAGGGTTTAGCTTCCATACCGTCAAGGCGTTTGATATTTGTTTGCGAGGTACCCCCAAGATTTAAGCGACTGTAGCTCTAATCGTAGTAATGAAGTTCTAGAGCAGCCTCTTCTGGTAATGAAGAGCAGGCGAAAGAGGGAAGATGAGTTTGATTTTCATCTTTTGTACATGTGTGGACCATCAGAGCCCATGCCAAGTGGCACCCCTAGGAATTTATAGTTTGTGAAGTATGGTCTTGGGGTACCAGCAACATTCATCACGAAACGCGAAAGATGGCGCCTTGAAAATGCAATTGCTGAGCTTTTGTATCGCGACACGGAGAGACCGCGCTTACTTAAAATTGATTAGAAGCAGCCTATTGCCCCCTGTAGTAGGGCATGCAAAATGCGTATGTTGCTGCCGGGACATCATACAGAGATGTCATCTGCATCTGCAGAGATGCCATCAGTTTCAACTATAGGTGGCAAGTATTTTTCCAAGCCAACAAGTGAGACATTGAAAAGGATGGGACTTAAATCCCCCCTAAGGTATTCCATGAGATATTTGCTGCTGAGCTATGTCACCTTCACTTGTTGACATGAAAGTCCATCTTTCATGTGGATAGTGACGCAGCCATTGCATACATTCGTAAACCAATGCGAGTTCATTGTAAGGCTGGATTAATTGCCTAATATATGAACTCATATATGACATTATCAAAGACCCACTTCATGCCAAGAAACACAGCAATGGTCATAGACAGCTCTGCTTTAGTGCGCTTGACACAATTGGTAATCGCCATAAGGTTGTCAATGCTGCTGCGTTCTTTTCGGAAACCGGAGATGGTTGGTAGGTAAATTCTCTTGTTCGACAGGTTTGAGGTAGGGCGGGAGTGTACCATTTTCTCAGTCAGTGTTCGGGCGCAGTTTAGACGCGCAATGGCACGGCAGGCATTTAAGTCAGCTGATGGTTTTCCAGGCTTGTTGACAGGTAGGAAACGTTCACGCTTTCAGTAAGTTTTAAGGCAGCCGGTCTCCCAGGAGGTGTTATAAACTACGAGCAGCCTTACCTTTTCCTTACTCCTGAGGTGAGAAAGGGTAGTGTAGCCGACGCCATCCGGTCATGGGCACGATTATTTATTGCTAGCTTTCAGAGCCGCATGGAATTCTTCCATAGGGAACGGTTCGTCAAGGAGGGTAGAGTAAGCTGAAGAAGTCAAGCTTTGGAGAGGCATTGGCACCGATATGGCTGTTAATTGCGATGATCTTAGAACAGAAAGCCTCCACTGTGTCCAGGCCAGAAATATTCGCATTTACAGCTACGCGCTGGAAAGGATTTAGTGGCGCGGGCTGACTACTTAGGCTGTGTACAGTGCTGCATACATTAGAGAGAGGCTTTCTGGGATCAAGCTTCGCGCAAAAGGACCGCCAAAGGATGTCAAAATTACGTTGAAAATGATTGTGTGCTCGCCTAGCAACGTGATGCCTTATATATGAATCGTGTTGCGCGCTCGTATCTCTGCTCTGCGCCGATTAGCTCGAAGTCGCTCATATTCAACGTCTACAGATGAGTACACTTTTGGTAGATTTATAACCCAAGTGCTGGACATTTAACCACGCGCTACAGCGCCAAAGAACCTTTTATATGGTTTGAGAGCAGCAGTTTTCAAAAGTTAAAACTTCCCGAAGATGAACAAGTACATTGTATAGACAATGATAGCTCCGAAGAACAAAGAGCGGCCCACTTCGAGGAAAGGTGAGAATAGGCACACTCACCCAAAGAAGGTGCAATGAGTGTAGGCTTTTACGCATATTTTGCCTATACCGTATTCGCTGCCATTACGAACGCAACCTCTGTTTTGGCGCTCAAGCAGCACACTTCTGCTTTTATGAAGAATGAATGAGCTTGGGCAGCACACATGTTGAGAAAGCAAGATAACTGATGGTCGTTAAGGGTAAAGGGCTGAATTCCGTGAGACGGCAACTGTAGCAAGAGGCGGCAGAATGTAAGGTGAGCGGATGGGATAGGAAGTTTGTGGGGAAAAGCTCGCCGCCGCTAGCACAGGTACGGGTTCATTAGATTGATGTGTGAGAGGCCTCCGTCCTGCTGTTGGTGCAATTAGGCTGATAAAGATGATGGTTAATAATCAGGCATTCCTTTCTTCTCGTGTAAAACAGGTTCATAGCGGTAGGTTGTGCAACGTGTTGCCTTTAATTTAAGGCGTAAAACTGCACAACAATAACCACAACTCACTGCTGGAATATTTAATATACGCCACGCTAAAAGATCGGCACCAAAAAAGAATATTCCGCGAGGAATCCGAGACGCGATAATAAGCCGGCCTCGTCAGAGAGGGCTTTTCTTTTCGATCTGAAAGAATAAGCATTGCAGTACCAAGTAGCGTAATTGTTGCGCTGAACTAAAATAATAGATCGGCCTCGCTATTCTCTAAAAATGCATCTGTCATCTATTTTCTCGCAGGTGTTTCTTCAGCACAGTGGAAAAGTACATTTCCGGCCACATGGGATTGTGACGGAATCCGCAAAACGGTAAGATTGTTCAGATGAGCACAGACTACAGCAGAAGCATACAGTGCTTTTAATGACTGAGCGGAACCGCATAGCGCAACCAAGCACTTTTGTTAGACGTCTCTCGTACCATTTATTACGTACATTTGACCTTACCGTTGCCTGACGGAAAATAACAATCAGAGCATTCCAGGGAAACATGGCCAACTTCTTATACATTTGCCCTTGTCGCATTTACAGATCGATAAAAATGTGAACAGTCAACACAACATGAAACGAGAAAATGTAGCTATAGACTCGAAATAAGAACTTTTGCCGTAGAGCACGCAGTTAATAAAGAAGGAGTTAAATGCTGAGAGGCTGCGAAATCTTAATCCTAAAAACAATGTTGAATCAAATTGTTGCTACCAGTTCTCGTAACGAGCCTATTTAAAGTTAAAATGAATGCCAAGCAAGCAATGTGCAGTTCTTTTTACTTGCCCTTCCTATTAACTTCTGCCACCTTAAACAAAAACAAGAGGTGCCCGCTCTAACGATGTCTTATTTACCAATCATCCTGAATAAGCTACAATAGTTGGCTGATAAATTTGAGAACTCGCCACCTATGGCCGAAATCAAGAAAGAATGAGAACACCGTCCTCATTTCCAGCTTTGACGATTTTCAGGATTGCTCAAGAAGGGACAACCTGCTTTCTTTACAAAATCGCTGACAGTCCCACAGAGACTTGGGCTGAGTCAAAACCCGACTTCGCGACACATAGTCATTGCATGTAAACAATATTACTCTAGGCACGGCAATATCATGAGCACACCGATAAGGGGCCGTTCTCTGTGAATAAGACCCGCCCCATAATCGCCATTTTCTCAGTGTTTAAGGTTATAGAGAGCATCTTTTCCCAGAGGGCAAAGCTAGAAGCCTCTCGTATATCTATGGGTGAATATTCCTGAAAAAGTACTAGACTGTTGCCCTGCAAGCTTATCGATTTGCAAATACTAGCAAACAAAACTTCACAATTCGCTATACGAAACCTAACATTAACGAAAAAATATGGTTATGCCACCGATAACGTCTGCGAAATATATTCCTATTAAATGATCAGCGGCCGTAACTACCTCTACAGACACCCAGGAGAATAATTCTTGATAGCTATTCCTTCCACACCAAAAAGCTGAAAACATATCGATACTTTTCACGAAAGCACGAAGTGCACTCAACAAACGCGTAGCTCTGTCGTCGGCCATTGATTTCTCTCCCGCTGTTATTGTTATGATGGTGGAAACGTGGCTATTCGCAAAAATAAGTAGTGAAAAACTGGACTATGAGAGCATTCATAGGTTTGAGCGATATGACCGCGACACCGACCTGGAAGAAGAGCCCTTATCGCTATCAAAAATGCATTTTGTAATACAATTTCCCACTTGCATCAACATTGGAACTTGCGTGTGAAGGAGTGATCACTTACTATCGTGAGTTTATTTCCTTTGCCTCCTAAGGCAGCACTTGATGACAAAATTAATTATTTTATCATGCGATACCATACGGCACATTTCTTTAAATTGAGAGACTTCAGTTTTCCTAATGCTGAATGGTGAAATGATTCTGCTGCTGTGAATCGAACTTTTACCCAGTTCTCAGAATTTTTAAACCTGTGCCACGATTCTAACCCTATCCGCTCGCCTTGTACCACGCTGGCTCAGCACAAGGCGCCATAGTGCAAGGACAAAGGCTCGTGAATATAGTCATAACGCTTTCGAAACCCCTGCACACATTTCTTGTTTAACAGTGTCCAGCAACAGTCGCCGCATAGGCTGTCGCATGCTTGCGGGCTGCGCTGCTGGTGAGCTTGACACGTCTCTCGCAAAACAGTCCTAGTTGCGAATTTCAACACCACAGATGAACAACATCGTCCGCCCTCTCCAAGAAAACATTGAACTTTGAACATTGAAGAAAAACATTGAAACATGGAAGAAAACATTGAAACATTGAACGTCCGCCCTTTGGGCATTACCTTATCACGACTATGGGTGGTAATACGATACTGGAGTGCCTAGCCACTAACAATGCGAAATCACTAGATGCTTCATAGAATCACTAGATGGCTTACTTTCAAGGTCATGCCAGCAAAAAACGGCACTATGCGACAATCACGAGCTGATGAGTCAGGAGGTGATAAGGATGATTGGGCACGGGAACAGCTCTTTCGACCAGACGCTCAAACGGTTTCCCTTTACAATGCAGGCATGGCTTGTATTCCTCGTGCCTTGGGTATCCGCTGCCTCCTGTGATGCGGCTTCGTCACCCCAGGCATCGGATTTCGCTCGCGCCTGCGCAAGTGATGGGATGCTTTCTTCGCTCCCACCTTTCAGCCCCCCCCCCCCCCCCCCCCCCCCTCTGTGTGCGCCGCGACTGCTTGAACTCACCATCAAGGAACCTCCCGGGTCGACAACGGCATCTTCAGCAATGAAGTATTTAAGAAGCCAGCTCAGCCCCTACCGCTTCAGTGGACACGGGAACAGCTCTTTCGACCAGACGCTCAAACATTTTCTCTTTACAATGCAGCTATGGCTTGTATTCCTCGTGCCTTGGTTATCGGCCGCCTCCTGTGATGCGGCTTCGTCACCCCTGGCATCGGATTTTGCTCGCGCCTGCGCAAGTGATGGGATGCTTCCTTCGCTCCCACCTTTCAAGACCCCCCCCCCCCCCCCCCCCCCCCCCGCCCCTGTGTGCGCCGCGACTGCTTGAACTCACCTTCAAGGAACCTCCCGGGTCGACAACGGCATCTTCAGCAATGAAGTTTTTAGCAGCCAGCTCAGCCCCTACCGCTTCAGTGGACACGGGAACAGCTCTTTCGACCAGCCGCTCAAACGTTTTCTCTTTACAATGCAGCTATGGCTTGTATTCCTCGTGCCTTGGTTATCGCCCGCCTCCTGTGATGCGGCTTCGTCACCCCTGGCAACGGATTTTGCTCGCGCCTGCGCAAGTGATGGGATGCTTCATTCGCTCCCACCTTTCAAGCCCCCCCCCCCCCCCCCCCTCTCTGTGTGCGCCGCGACTGCTTGAACTTACCTTCAAGGAACCTCCCGGGTCGACAACGGCATCTTCAGCAATGAAGTATTTAAGTAGCAAGCTCAGCCCCTACCGCTTCAGTGGATACGGGAACAGCTCTTTCGACCAGACGCTCCAACGTTTTCTCTTTTTACAATGCAGCTATGGCTTGTATTCCTCGTGCCTTGGTTATCGGCCGCCTCCTGTGATGCGGCTTCGTCACTCCTGGCATCGGATTTTGCTCGCGCCTGCGCAAGTGATGGGATGCTTCATTCGCTCCCACCTTTCAAGCCCCCCCCCCCCCCCTCTCTGTGTGCGCCGCGACTGCTTGAACTTACCTTCAAGGAACCTCCCGGGTCGACAACGGCATCTTCAGCAATGAAGTATTTAAGTAGCAAGCTCAGCCCCTACCGCTTCAGTGGATACGGGAACAGCTCTTTCGACCAGACGCTCCAACGTTTTCTCTTTTTACAATGCAGCTATGGCTTGTATTCCTCGTGCCTTGGTTATCGGCCGCCTCCTGTGATGCGGCTTCGTCACTCCTGGCATCGGATTTTGCTCGCGCCTGCGCAAGTGATGGGATGCTTCCTTCGCTCCCACCTTTCAAGCCCCCCCCCCCCCCCCCCCCCTCTGTGTGCGCCGCGACTGCTTGAACTCACCTTCAAGGAACCTCCTGGGTCGACAACGGCATCTTCAGCAATGAAGTATTTAAGAAGCCAGCTCAGCCCCTACCGCTTCAGTGGACACGGGAACAGCTCTTTCGACCAGACGCTCAAACGTTTTCTCTTTACAATGCAGCTATGGCTTGTATTCCTCGTGCCTTGGTTATCGGCCGCCTCCTGTGATGCGGCTTCATCACCCCTGGCATCGGATTTTGCTCGCGCCTGCGCAACTGTTGGGATGCTTCCTTCGCTCCCACCTTTCAAGCCCCCCCCCCCCCCTATGTGCGCCGCGAGTGCTTGAACTCACCTTCAAGGAACCTCCAGGGTCGACAACGGCATCATCAGCAATGAAGTATTTAAGAAGCCAGCTCAGCCCCTACCGCTTCAGTGGACACGGGAACAGCTCTTTTGACCAGACGCTCAAACGTTTTCCCTTTACAATGCAGGTAGGTACAAACCTCCCTTTGTACGCGAAGAGAAGTAATAACGCCTGCTTGATGCTGTTCCCGTGTCCACGGGTACTGAGCAAAGTTTTCTGTGAATGCTTTTCTATGGCTCTGCTGTTGTTACGCGCCGGTGTCATTGAGAGCAACCCCGGGCACCGAACCCTGCGCACTGATTCGCCTCTTGACACCGAATCTTTGCCTTCTGATCCCGCGGATCAAATGAAAGTTATTTTTCAATTGCTTAAAGTTGTTCATACGCGGTCTGTGCAAAGTTCTAACACCCAGGCAGAACTTGCAGCCGACGTTAAAGCTATTAAAACGGGTCAAAAGAACATCGAAACCAAAATCGCGGCTATACAGAATAAGCCAGGACAGCAGCTTGGGCATGTTGGTTATTCATTTGTGACGGAACAGCGCAAAACACCGGGACAAGAGACAAGCGCTGACTTACAACTGGTTTTTATTTCGAGGAAACACTGTTCTTATACCTTCTTAACCCTCTCAAAAAACACATGCGTCACAACCATATCGTTCAAGCGTCCCAAAAAAACATAACACAAATAATCACAGAGATTTATAATCACATTTTTAACATGTCAAATTCTTTCTTTGTCAAAGCAACAGACGGCGTGCTGACACAATCGTCGCGAAGACTCGCTATCGAAGCTGCCTCGATTATTTCCCGGACTAACTGGTCTTTGTGATTAACCAAAGCTTTACATTTTTGAAAAACCGGTGCACAACGTGTTGAAGGGCAATCTCTACAATGGATTCCCAGGTTCCTGCAAGCTTGCTCGAGCAATAGTTTCACCTATAACCGAAATAATTTCACCTATAACCTATCTGCTTGGCCTTAGCGATCACGGTCTTCTCAACTTTTCCATTAAGATAACCTGTCCAATATCTAACCAAAAGGTAACAGTGACACACGATTATAAGCGAGCCAATTTTCAGGCAATAGACACTGAACTATCTTCTTTTATTGACATTTTTCTTGATGGCTTTGGCAATCGTACTGTTGAAACCAACTGGAAAATCTTTTCGGCCAAAGTGGATCAGCTCACTGCACGGTTCATTCCTCAACGCACCATCGTCAACCACACTAACGCTCCCTGGTATAGCGATCATATGAAGCGCTTATCTAATAAAAAGAAGCGACTTTATCGCATCGCTAAGTTTTCCCTCACCACAGAACGTTGAGCTTCGTACTCGGCTGCATCCGAAGCATACGAGCATACGTGCAGGCAATTAAAGACGCAAAGAAACACTTTCATTCGCAGAACTTTCCGTCTATGCTCACAACAAATATAAAGAAATTTTGGCGCCTTATTAATCCCACGACTGATGAAAATATTGTTCTAATCGACTCTTCTGATGATGCCATTCCTTCAGACCTTGTTTCTACTGTTCTTAAGCATTCATTTGCAGAGAACTTTTCTATTACATCTGATGCACACATGCCTGCAACATATAATCATCACTATGAAACTATGTCGCCCATTTTATTTGATACTTTTGGTCTTATTAAACTTATCAATAATCTCAATCTTCATTCTGCTCCAGGTTGTGATCTTATTAATGCCAAGTTTTTGAAACACACTTCAGTCTGTGTTTTTGTTATGCTAAAAAAAATTTCCCAGAAATCTTATGACCAATCAATCCTACCGAAACAGTGGAAAATTGGGAAGGTGATTCCAGTGTACAATTCGGCCAGCAAAGCATATCCCCTCAACTATCGCCCCATCTCCCTAACTAGAACATGCTGTGGAATGTTCGAAGATATAATTTTTACAAATCTTGTTAATTTTCTGGAATCAAACGCCTTCTTCTCATCAGCACAACATTGTTTTCGGAAATCTTATTCATGCGAGACTCAACTAATGTGTTTTACACATGCATTACACTCTATCCTTCACCAGTCATCAATAGCTGAATGTATATTCTTAGATTTTAGTAAAGCTTTCGACAAGGTATGTCACAGACTCCTATTATTAAAACTAAACAACCTTAATATTGACCCAATCTACTGAAATAGATTGAATATTTTCTTCTTAATCGCTCACAGTTTCTAACCGCCAATCGTTTTAATTCCGGTTTAACAGAAGTGCAATCAGGCGTTCCCCAAGGCTCAGTCATTGGGCGTCTTATTCTTAATCTACATCAGCGATGTTCTATCTCTTGTTAACTCTCATATCCTCCTTTTTGCGGACGGTTGCGTTATTTTCAGAGAAATAACCGATACAAACGACAGCTGCCTACTTCAGATTGACCTTACCACTGTAGCTAACTGGTGCAGTAAATGGTCAATGCAACTAAACATCAAGAAATGAAAATTCATGCGTATTTCAAGAAAATCTACTGCCTAGCTTTCGTATTATATTAATAACGTGTCTTTAGAGTCTGTAACGTCATATAAATACCTTGGCGTTCATGTCACTTCTAACCTAAGCTGGTCTCTTCATATCGAGCACATAATCAACAACGCTAATCGCATGCTAGGTTACTACGTCGCCATTTTTTGAACGTTCCTTCTTCTGTGAAACTTTTGTTATATAAAACACTAATTCGTTCCAAACTGGAGTATGCATCATCAGTCTGGGACCCTCCTTATGACAGTCATATTACTGCTCTTGAGATGGTTCAGAATAACTCTGCGCGTTTCATCCTCACTAATTCCAATCCCACTGCAAGCATAACTACTATGAAGTCTAGCCTTTCTCTCCCATCGCTGTCACTTCGACGAAAAGTGTCTCGTATCGCTTTATTTCACAAGTTGTACCATCATCCTTTACTGCGCGACCGCCTTATTCCACAGCCATTTTATGTATCCCATCGTACTGACCATAATCATAAAGTCGGTTTCGTTTCTTCTAATACCAAATATTTTTCGCAGTCATTTTTGCTGCGTACCTCGCGTGACTGGAATCACCTTCCCATAGGTATTGCCGACATCAATAATTATGACATGTTCCGCGAAGCTATAGCTAGCATTTTATACTCAGGAGTTATTTCAATTTGTCTATTTGCTGTATTTTCTAACCTTTTCTTGTGTTTTGCCACTCACCCTCTGTAATGCCGCTGGCTCTGAGGGGTGCAATAAATGAAACAATGAAATGAACTGATGACGCGGCATTCACCCTATCCCCACTTCGGTATCCGTGATGGTGTCGAAATCATAGAAATCGTCGTACAGAGTTCTGGCTGGTGTCATAGCATTTCCCTTTGCATATAGCTTACATGTGTGAGAAGTTGGTGGTGGTAGTGAAAACGTATAAATAAAAAAAAATGTCCACATCGAGCTCATATCTAAGTGACGCTAGCTGAGTGTCGCAAGACGGATTTTGCGGAAGCACTACGGCGCACGCGTGTAAATGAAGCTATTACACCACACACGTCTAAGCTGTGCTAGTTCCAAGAAAATTTCCGATCCTTATGTAAAGTGTGCGGTCGGGTCGTTTGAAAGCATACCAGTCGGTGATATCTGGAGGCAGTTCAAAAATGTTATAGCCAAGTTTGTTTCCCTTCAATGCAGTTTTTTCTCGCTAACTGCGGAACAGGCCGTTTTATAATGAAATTTCATTGCAGTTCGGTCGTTTTCAATTTTCGTGACTGTGACGTGGTGTCAATAAGGTGTAAATGGCCTCTGCTCAAATTCCGCAAGCGTTATCACAATGTTATCTCTCACATCAGGTGGATACCGTCACCGTTACCGTGGATACCGTTATCTCTCACATCGGGTGTATACCATCAGATGGAGAAAGCAATAAAGAAGACCGTAATTCCCACAGTGTTAAGTGTGGACCACCTTTTCGAGCTCGAAGTTATAAGCGATATTCGCCATTCCTGGCCGAAGCCTTCACACCAGGTTGATGTTCGGTTTCGCAAAAAAAAAAAGGCCTAGTTACAGAAATGCCACATGCGATCCCTATCTTTTAACGTAACTAAGATGCCAGACAAAAATGAGTGCCCACACTAATGCCTCTGCGAATGTCCGATTCCACGCAGTATGAAGAGAGTTGTCCAGGTGCTATCTCTCTGCATTTTTATCTTGCTTTCTATCCTTGAACCCTACGGCTAAGTCATCAGTAGGCATGTTGCGAAGACTCGTTGAATAAAAAGATCCTAGATTACAAAACTGTTCTCTTCTTCTTTTCAGTTATATACACATCCCTGCCTTTACACATGTATAAAGAATGGTCGTGTTGTCCTCGGCGCCTACCCAAATGGAACACAGTGCTGGGTGAGTTTATTTCGAAATGCTTCCTGCGTGTTCAGAGGTGATCAGTCATTATTTTTGGTGGTCGGTCGAGATTTTTTCTAAAGAGGGCATTGTCACGGGTGCAAATCAATATCGCAGAACTGTGTCAGAGATGATGTGAGAAATGCAATGCACCCATTTAACTGCAGCGTAAAAGAGCAGCGATTCCTGATTTTTTTTTTCTTTGTGCGGAATGTTTGTCAGCTGCGAGTGACCCATACCGCAGGATTCAGGGTGGCAAACGTTGATTCGCAACCGGACCAATGAAGACGATCTGATTGAGCGTTTAGCAGAATTGCAGAGTGCGCGGAACACCCTACGTAGGATGCTTACACAAGCTCTGCATCTCAAGTGACATGCGGTGTACAACACCCCAGAAGACTGCTCATTCTGAACCACAGACAGCTCCTGTGCCGAAACACAACCTTATCACATCTTCAGCTCGGATCGCTACCTCAGGCTGTCATTAAATAAAGTGAATAGAATCAGTTCCACCAAAAAGAAAACAATACAGTGGCAACGCTATCCACCTATATTCAATGGAGTGTCCTTGGGTATGGTAGGGGCAGGAGGGAGCAGTTTCGCATAGCCACGTTCCACAGACACGACGGCCATAAGAATAGGAGGTATGCGTTCTTCGCTCTACTGCTCCGAGGCCAGCCTGGATAGAAAAAAGTGTTTTGTTGACCTGGGACTCACGAAAGAGAGGTACTTAAAACGTCAACTAACACAGTCTGCAAACAGGGAGCCGAACCACTACTGAACTAGTGCATCCAACGCAAAAGTGTGAACATATTAGCTGATGAATGATACAGTAGCTTCACGGGCTGACGTTTACATTACTGCAAAGAAAGTTAACTGCTTATGCGAATCTACAAGGTACAATTTCTTCCCTGGCCTAAGACAAACCTAAGACCGTTTTCGAGGTCACCTCCGAGACGGCCACGAATGAAGAATCGTTGGCTCCGAGGCACGTTAATATGGCTGAGTTGCTTGAATTTTGAGTGAAAAATTAATACAACTTACGTGAGATTACACGCCAGGTTGTCTACGAAGAATTGCTGTCGCCAGCCCATCCTCAGGCAGCGTATTTCAGGGATAGCGATAATGAGTATTAATATAGACGATTAGATCAACCCTATTCCATTGAAAAACTATAGCCTAAACGAAAAACGCCAGCACCACAAGGGCCGCGGCACTCTGCCCCTGGTAAAGTGACAATCTGGCCACGGTGCCTTACGTACAGGACGTCACAAGCGCCACTGAACTTCAAAAATGTGCCACCTCTAAGGCTCCTGAAAACTGTCCACTCTGTTCCCATTGTTAGCCCGTTGTGCTTTCTGCCTGCTGTAAGTTATGTGGTCGAGTCGGTCACCTTTTTCCTAACTGTCGTTACAGCCAAATGGAACTTAATTTATATTCTGCTCACGACCGCGTTGCGGCCATTAGCCGCTTTAGTTTGGCGTCTACGTGCGTCGATAGCACTATTTCAGAAGAGCCGGTTCGCCGCGAGAATGCTCACAAACGCCTACACCAAACTGGTGTGCATCGTGCTGCTCTGGGAAACCTGACGCCAAAGATACTGGCCGTGAACTTTCCACTGTGGAAATTGCTGCTATTAGCCTCCTGCCTTAGTCGGTAACGCTCGTCCAGGATCCTGCGTGGCAAGCTGATTCAAAATAGGGAACGCCATGCAACACTGAAAGTTTGGCGAGAACTGAGCGTCGAACCGCGTTCAAGGATCGTGGTCTCTTGGTCTCGAGGGCGGCAAAAGTTTCGAAGGTATCATTGAAATGAACGCATAGTGAATTCTGGTTACAGGTAACTGCTTCGCAAAAAATATCGCCGAACTTCCTAGTGAACAAACCAAGGTTTTATTCATGAACTTCACCCGTAAACACTGAAGCATCTGGAAAGGCACGGAAATTGTCTCCTTCGCCTAAATTACCGAGCTGAGCTCTTTTTGTTAGGGGATAGTTATTAATAAAACAGCAGTGGAAGGAAAAGCTGTTGCTAGACGCGGCATCCGCCATCGAATCCTGAAGCACCTGAGCAACAACTAGCGAGCATGAAAGGGCCGGGAGAGACAAAGAAAGCGGGCAGCGAGAGTAAGAAAAGATAGGAGTAGGGGCGGGGGGGATATACAATGTGCAAATGTAAAAATTTGGAAATAATGAACAGAGTTGCAAAATTGCCTTTTCGGGCCGTCGCCAATGGCCCCACTGATAAAATCGCCAGAGCCAGCCTTCCGCAATAACTTCACCCCAATCATCACTTTTAAAACTGTCACATATTCACGATGAAATCACAGGCCCACACACGAATGCGAAAGCATGGCGTTGAACATGAATACTATATTGGCTGTGCTTCTCCTCAAAGGCTGACCGAACTGCTCGCCGGTAATAGCAGCAAATGTGCTCGTGGGCATCGACGATTAGCAAGAGTTGTCGCTGTCCTCTACGTTCGATCACGCCAAACTTCCACGATAAGGCGCCTAAAGCCCAAATGACAGTGCAGGACATCGCAGAAGCAGTTGACTGTATCTTGCGACATGCCAGAAATATTTCCTCACCTCATGCGTGGCGCAGAGCCTAAGCGAAGATTACAAGGTTCTGCGGTAATACATTTGTCATACTGAATGCAGTCATCATTGAGAAAGCTGTGTATAAATCAGAAATTTCTTAGGTTAACCTAAAAAAATATTCTTTCACACTCTCAAAATCACTAATCATATGTAAGCACAATAGGACCATTACACGCAATGTCATGACACCAACGTCCTACTTTCTGTTTTGGAATTCATCTGTCTTTTTAATCGCTTGCGAAGCACAATGCAGGCAAATTGCCTCTGGGTGACCTCCCAATGGCTGCAGGAACTGAAAGTTTGTGATCAGAGGCTGTTCAATATTTTCGATACACTCGCCTCTT
Organism: Amblyomma mixtum; assembly: GCF_055824585.1. NCBI lineage: Eukaryota > Metazoa > Arthropoda > Arachnida > Ixodida > Ixodidae > Amblyomma > Amblyomma mixtum. The sequence goes on along the minus strand of NC_143021.1, from coordinate 103,239,430 downwards.
CACCACTCACATAACTATTTCCCAAGATTTCTTGTAGAACTTAATCTAATTCAGTGCTTTTCTATTTGTCCTGTAAGGTCCCGCCACGTGGAAACAAGCCGGGTGGTTTTGGACGCTGTTATGGAGGAACGTGCGTCATCCGTATAAGTGAGTTCTGTTGCTGCGATCTTTCAACCACTTCGTCTATCTAGTGCGTCAAGGTGAACCTAACGATGTCGTGCCGTACATGTGCCTTCACGTCAAACGGTGGTGCAAAACTGGGCTGCTTCTAGATAAGATAGTAATCTAGAAAAAAGGGCTGCTCAAATGGTCGCCCAAGGTTACTTTCGATCAGGGGCCGTAAACACCAAGAGACATGAGGCTAAGGTAGTATGCGCCCGCAGAATATAACAGCTGTGGTAATAAGGGATAACTGAGCCCGGAACTAGGTCGAGTTATTGCCGGAGAGGACGCCGGGTGCAATTGTACTGCTCTGATTCTTTAGACAAAGCGGCAGAAATAGTGCCTAAGGAGGCAAAATCAGAAAGCACGAAAGGCTACCGCCACCAAGGAAGTAAAAGTAGCGGCCGAACGCTGTAATGCTGATTCCTGTCGTTATTACTTCAATACGAAGCAATCGTCACCGCCCAGAAAACTCTAATGAAAGTCAAAAGTGTTAATCAATCAGTGTTGCATCCGGGCAAGCACCCTAGACCTTTTGGGATGGTATTTTTCTGCACGAAATGCGAGGTATGGACTGGCAGGCCACTTTCTTTTTTTTGATCGATCGAGAGAGGGAGAAGCGCGGGAGGTGCATGAACGGCCGCTGCGACTGAGGGAGGCACGTAAGACGAATTTTGGCGAAGAGATAGAGGAAGGGCCTCACGCTCACAGGTGGTTACCATTGGCGAATGGAACGCATTGGTCGTCATCTACTCGCCAAATTCTAGCTTTTCTCACTGCTTAACTTCCCATGAAGTCGTCCCCTGTCTCTTTTCTGCCATATGCAGACTGCACTCCGGACAAGATCGCAACCTCGGTAATGCAAGAAAACGGTCGTTAAGATACAATCGACGATGGATGTAAAAAAAAGACATGATCGGACACGAAATGCGCAGTGTTCGACAAGCTTCGACAATTATTCGATTCTCAATCGTTATATCTGCCTTTAGTAGTGGTTAAGCAAACAAGGGAAGGGGTTTGAGGGGCTCGTTATAAACATGAAAGAAGCCAACAGCCACAGAAGCCAAGGGGCACAGGGAATTTTTAATTTATTCACTTATTTTCTGGTGTTGATCAATTTAGAGTATTACTGAATATGTTATCGCTTAAAGCTAATTGATTAGAAAAGCAGAAGAAAAACCGCTGCCGCCGGTGGGATCCGAACCCACGACCTCCGAATTACGCGTCCGGTGCTCTACCTCTGAGCTACGGCGACGGCTGTCAAATCTTCTCCTTACGGGGGTATTTATGTTTACAAGTAATCTAACCTTGAGAGTGTTCATCACCGCCACCCACGTTCATAAGCGGCGGACGTAGAACGTCCTGAGTTGCTGCAGGTGTAATGTGAACGTCATCGAACGGAGAGGGTGGAAGCTGCGTGAGAACCCTCTTATGCTTCCTATGGCGTCAAGGCTGCCAGAACCGAGGCCCTCGCTAAGCAATTAAGCAAACAAGGGAAGGGGTATGAGGGGCTCGTTATAAATATGAAAGAAGCCAACAGCCACAGAAACCAAGGGGCATAGGGAATTTTTAATTTATTCACTTATTTTGTGGGGTTGATCAATTTAGAGTATTACTGAATATGTCATCGCTTAAAGCTAATTGATTATAAAAGCAGAAGAAAAAACAACCACTGCCGCCGGTGGGATCCGAACCCACCACCTCCGAATTACGCGTCCGGTGCTCTACCTCTGAGCTACGGCGACGGCTGTCAAATCTCCTAACGGGGGTATTTATGTTTATAAGTAACCTAACCTTGAGAGTGTTCATCACCGCCACCCACGTTCATAAGCGGCGGACGTAGAACGTCCTGAGTTGCCGCAGGTGTGACGTAGAACGTCATCGAACGGAGAGGGTGGAAGCTGCGTGAGAACCCTCTTATGCTTCCTATGGCGTCAAGGCAAAATTTTATTTGAGTTCACAAATACGTTCGTGTGATTTTTTTAGAGCGAATGAACTCTGGAGGTTACAAAAAAGAAATTTCTGAGCTTCCTCCACAGGAGTGTACGATGTTGATGTCGATGCATCCAGCGAGTTTGAAATATCAAAGACTGATCTGCTTCACTATTTCACTCATTTAGCAACGGATGGAAGAAAAATGTCTTTCTTTGCAGCTTCTATATGCCTTGCGCATACATAACCTTAACTTGTTGCAACTAATGCAAGATTATGAATAAATAATTTGCGGTTCACAATTTATTCTTTCTCAATGCGCAGGACCAAAGCCAGATTGCTCCAAGTTTGCAGGCGTAAGTTATTATTAAAGCTTTATCCTTTTGGCGCCTAAGTTATGTAAGCATTATTTTAGTATTTTGATGTGTCGTGAAAGCTAGGCATAGATGATACTATAGAATTAGTGAACTAGACAGCGCTAAGTGAAATTTTTATCTCCTGTGTTGCTTCTTGCCTTCCTGTAGACGGACAAAACAACGCAGCATCATTTACATGGTACCTAACGCTTATTTTCTGTATCCTTACGCACGCGTTTGCTGAGATTCTCTTTTTATTCCACATAAATTTTAAGCGAGTTCCTGTATCTTGTCCTCCGGCTATAGCCGCGGCCAGGCATAGTGGAAACGTGACAATTTTGGTGAATTTCGGTTTAGCGCCCCTTTCTTTCAGGTACCCGCTCCGGACAATAATTGGTTAGCCGTCATGCCTACTGAGCCTGAAGACCCCGGTTAAATCCGGCCGCAGCAGCCGCGTTTTGGTAGCGGCATAGCGCCAAAGATGCCTGTGTGCTATGCACTATTGGTGTACGTTAGCAGGTGGTTGAAATTATTCCGGAGCCCTCCACTGATGACTGCATCGTAGCTAGGAACGCTTGGCGACATTTCACCCAAACTACCACACAATTTTTTAATGTGTGTTTTATGAACCGGGGTTGACTGGTTGTTCTTGGTTGATTTATTGTGGTTTAACGTCTCAAAGCTACTCAGGCTATGAGGCACACCGTAGTAAAGGACTCCAGAAATTTCGACCACCTGGGGTTCTTTAATGTGCACTGACATTGCACAGTAAACAGGCCTCTAGACTTTCGCCTCCATCGAAATTCAGCCGCCGCGACCGTGATGGCACCCGCGTCTCGGGCCAGCAGCCGAGCGCCGTAACCACTGAGCCACCGCGGCGGGCTGACTGGCTGTTCTGGCTTGAAAAAGAACAAAAACCCTTTTGTTGCGAAAGCAACATTACTAGAGCCCAGCTCGTCTCGTCGCGTATGCTCGTGGCGAGGCGGCTAACAAACGACATTGACTCGCCGTTGCCTAGCAACCGCTTCAGCTGTGCTCCACAGACGGCGCCTAGCAATCCGATTCACTACCCCAGATTACACGAGCTACTCGACTAAGCTCGGGTAAGTTCCGACGAGCGTCGTGCCATCTGCGCGAGAGGCTGCTCGGAAAGAGCAACATGAGTCGCAAAATGCCAACGGCTGGCTGGGATAGAAACAGCCACCTGCCAGTGGAGTGGCGCATCGCTTAACCGCTGCGCTGAACACCTGCTTTCGCCGGTCTACTGGGTTTAACTACGATATACCCCTATTATGTTTTGTGTGCAGCGGGTAAAAAATAAAACGCGAGGTGTAAAATGAGACAAAATACTAATTCCTAAGCCACAACATAATGAAATGTTTACAGTAAAGCTGATTTCCGCTGATTATGATATTTTTATTACTCGAAACTCTCCTAGTTATACTCAATACAGGAATGTTACTTTTATTTTACAATAAAAACTTGACTTCATCCGGAAGAAAGTGAAGGTGTCTACAACATGTCTGCAGGATACTGAATATGCTCGTAACCACCTGCGCGGATTTAATGTGACCACATTGCGTTGCTTGTGGGCGCGCCTTCCGTGGAAAACAAAACCCTTTGCCCGAGACAGTGGTCTGGAGGTTTGTGATAAGACCGCGACGAACGCGAGGATGAGCAACGGCTACCTGAATGCGCGTTGTCGCGCTCCCGTAGGGATCGGATATAAGAGATCAGGTCAAAGAATAAGTCTGACGAATATTTCGACTTTCAGGAAGGATACGCTCCACAATGTCGCCATGAGTGTCCAACGAAGTCGGGCAAGTACGTCAATTACGAAGAAGGCACGCCATGCGTTGTAAGTGTTGGAGTATTTTTTAATTCTTTATCTAAACCTATGAACGCCGCAGAACATCAGGTCTAGGCGTCAAAGCATGACAACTGACAAGAATTCCAAGCGGAATTTTACCTAACTTTTCATTAAGTACGTGCCCGGCGTATAGAGAATGAGAGGGCTTCCTAATGGTAGGGTGTCGTCCTAAGCATTTTGTTGTTTATGCATCTTAACTGAATAAAGACTCAACAAATTTTGTGTTTCCGTTCAGAACGATAGCGATAGCTCTGAAATTCTCAACACTACCTTTAATGAGGCTATGCTGCTGAAAAAAGTTTTATGATTCCATAAGCTCGTACAAAGCAGGCTTCGTGACACCAGTATGTAATATTTGTATCATATTGTATGATATCTTTATGACAAACTCTCTGAGGTTATTGCATCATATAACCTTTTTCAGTGGAGGTTCCACGGACTAGATTTACGTTAACAGTTTTCAGTGCGATTGCACTCATAGTGTCCATTCCCCGAATTTAGTCATTGTGTGTTTGTTTATTTGCTTTTTGGTTTTCTGAACCTTTCCATGTGGCAGGTTGCCACCCGCTCTCCACGTTATAGGCTGCATGCACCAGAGTCATGTTGCTCCGGAGGGTGTGAACATTCCTGTCCGCCTGTACTCTCCTCTGTGTATGCTCGTGTGCAGCGACTGGACTGCTAGACGCTCCGCGGACACTGCATAGTGAGGGACTGCACAAACTGTGATCTTTCCACGACTACAAGAATTCGCACTTGTCGTGAATCTCGTGCATGCCGCGAAATGACTGCGCACGAGAACTGTGCTCACGTACTTTCGGTCTACAAGCGGCAAGTCGCTGCCATTTGTTTGTGTTCAGACTTGCTGGCAAAAGAGCCCCGCAGTCTTCTTATGGCGAGGCGTGTCAGGGAGCTAACGTGAGCGCGAGGAATATCCAGCGCACGTGCCGAAAAAAAGTCACTCTGCCGACTCGCATTGGGAGAATGCTAAAGCACTGACACCTCCTCGGCACTCGTCCCCTTTCTTTGCCTCTAGTTATATTGATAAATTATAGATAAATTGATTAATAATCGATTAACTGATTAATTATCGAGCATGTGTTTAATTGACAGCGAAATCGCTAATATATACCAGTGAAATCAATTAGCAATCGATTTATTAATTACCCACAAATAATAATTTATTGAACAAACGTGTAATTATCGGTAAATAGTGAGTTACCCATCTGTTGAATTTTATCGGTGAAATGATTAATTACAGGCCCATTGAATAATTATAGTTTGAATTACTAAATATTATTCAATTGATTGGTTGTCGATTTTCCACTTTATTTGTCGATGATTCATCACCCATTTCGTTGTTCGAATTCCACACCTCAATTGCTTTTCCGCCCACATACTATATACCCGTACAAAGCATTCAACCCTCCATTGCTTTCGCTCTAATTAATTATTTACTCCAAATGAATGAAATGTTTTTAATCAATTACTTTAGATTTATTTCACCAAACACGCTTCGATTCATATCGAACTTTTATTCTTTCACTCATTTTTTACAATTTTCCGCTATTGCATGCCGTCGGCGCTATTTCGACTTTCAGTTTCGTCATGTTGACTTTAATTATTGGCTTCAATTATTTACCGAATCGTTTTAGTGAGAATTTTTTTTCGGGTCATCCTCACACCGTCCTGCGTCACACGCACACAACGCCGGATTTTCTCCTAATTAGACTAGTACAGTTTCCGCGTCCCCAGCAAACAGAAAATTGCCGCAGGTTACACCGATAACCCGTAGGTTCGACCGGGAGCGCCGGCTACAGGGAAAGATACGCCAAAGGGAATATTGGAACAGTTGCGTGAAAACTGTGGAAAATCCGTCCCGCGTGGAACTCTGTTGATGAAGCATGCAATCGGATCCAAAAATGTACTGACAGCGGCAGCTTGCACTCTAACACGAGCTGTCGCGTCCCTTTGATATTCTTATTAGCGATTCAATAACATGCGCATTTTGTATGATGCTTGCAGCTTTATTTCACCACGCGACATGATGTTCCGCAAGCCCTGCTGGGAACTTTTAAGGCACATTGTCGTCTGAATTTCGTGCAGATATGGGGCACGCAGTAGACATTGTAAGGCACGTTGTGGTTGTGCGCGTTGTTTGTATTCAACACATCAACGCCAAAGGGCCAAATGTTTGCCAGAATCAAAATTTCGTGCGCATTCTTTCACGGCGACTTCCTTTACGCAGTTGATCTTATCCTTCTGTTGTGTCAATTTGTGTTTGGTTATCAAAGTGGATGATAATGACAATGTAGTTGACCAAGGTGAAATCAAAGATGGGTGCTATTTTAAACTGCCGGAGTATTAATACTTAATGTACAAAACGTGCGACAAAAAACATTCTTACGAAAGAACAACATTCTAAACGTACAAACTGTGCATAGATAAAAAACCAGATGCATACGCTAAGAGACAAAGAAGGCAATGTCATTTGCAATATGGATAAGATAGTTAAAGTAGCCGAGGAGGTCTGGAAGATCTGTACACTAGCCAATGTAATCATAACGTTAATGACACAGGCAGTAGCGCACTGCAATAGGACATCCCGCCAGGAAGAAAAGAGGAACTAGTGAAAGCCTTAGGACCGATGCAAAGGGGGAAAGCAGCTGGTGAGAATCGGGCAACAGCAGATTTGTTGACGGAGGGAGGGGAGATTTTGCTAGAAGAACTAGCCGGAATGTATAGGCAATGCCTTATGACCTAGAGCTACCAGAAGTTTCCAGGAACGGTAACATTATCTTTATTAATAAGGAAAGAGACGTCAAGAACTGGAAAAGTTACAGACCGATCAGCTGACTGTCTGTTGCCTACAAGGCATTTACTAAGGTAATCGCAAATAGAACCAGGACAACCTTAGACTTCAATAAACCGAAGGACTAGGCAGGCTTTCATAAAGGATACTCGACGGTAGACCATATTCACACCATCAATAAGGTGATCGAGGAATGCACCGAATATAACCGACGGCTATATATAGCGTTCATCGATTACAAAAAAGCATTTCACTCAGTGGAAACCTCAGCTGTTATACAGACATTGCGGAATCAGGGTGTTGGATCGAGTGTCATGCGAAAACGTTGAAAGATACTAATCACAATTGCGCAGCTACCACTGTCATTCATAACATCAGCAATTAAATTGCAACAGTGAGGGATGCGAGGCAGGAGACATTATCTCGCCAAAGCTATTCAACGCATGTTTTCTGATCTTCCTAGGCCTTGACTGGGAACAGTTGGGTAAAAGAGGTAATGGAGAATATCTATGTAATTTGCGATTTGCTGATGCCATTGCCTTGCTAAGACACTCGGGAGGTGAACTGCAAAGCACGATGGATGATTTAGACACGCAGAGAACAACGGTGGGTCTTAAATTAACATGTAGTAAGAAAAGAACTGTAGCGTAACCAAGACGAACACAAGAGAGGACCACTCAGGACTAGCGCTAAACTTCATCTAACTTTATTCACTAACAGCGCAGCAAATATAAGGAAAAACCAGGTCACATGCCGAGAGATACCAGTTCCCACACAACACTATCTACATAACCGTTCAAGATTCGACATTTCTGATTTAAAGAGGCTCACCGAGGTATCGCTAACACAAAATACACCTCTCTTTTTTATATGCGCTACAGTTTGTGGGTTTCTAAGTGGACACAGGCCACCACCCACCGCGGGTTCGAGCTTCGCGCGAGCCAAGGGCCCCGATCAGCCGTCACCACACACACACTGGGACACCGATGCGGTGCACTCAACCTCCGCTGAGAGGAGAGCGATTCGCCGCAAAGAAATAGGCCTCCAAGTTCACAAAGGAGACGTTTATTCACGTCGTCCTCCAGCAGATACACACACACTCAATCGTCACCCCGTCCCGGGGGCGCGCGAGGAGCAAGGCTCCGCTGCGCGCACGAAGCGACTCGAGCAATGTGCGCCGCTAGCACGCCGCTGCAGGAGAATGTCACCGCGGCAGTGCTGTGATCTCTCTCTCGTGTCGACCGTTGGGCCGGTTGCGAGAGAGAGTGGGCATTCAACGCAAGGTACGCCTGTCGGAGGTCGCTGGACCCCGCTGGACAGGCTCGAGCCGCTGCAGGTCAGAGGACACGTGCGGGCGAGCTCGAGTAAGCACTGGTCCGAACGGCAAAGGCCGGCACGGACAAACAGTAAAGTACGCACCTTACGCTGTCTCGGAGGGATCTCTCTCTCTCGGCCCCGCTCGGACGGTCGCGGGATGCGCGGCCGCCAAGACGGGTCCCGGATTCCCGCCAAAAGGCGCCAATGGCAAAGGCCCTTGGGGAGCCGGGGCGGAGCTGTGGCTAAATGACAGTGATTAGTCACCCAGCCGCCTCTCCACCGCCTGAGGCGGGAGCAAGGGAAAGAGGAGAAACAACGCGGGCGGCCGGCACAGCCGCGCAAAGGCGACGGCGGAAAGCCAGGATTCCCACATCCCCCTCTCCTTAAATGCCCTCCTACCCATCGGCAAAGCACGCGGCCAAAATAAAGAAATCAATACACAAAAAAAACTACACTTCAGTTCTAAAATAAAGAAATGAATACACACAAAAAAACTAGCTACACTTCAGTTCCAAAATAAAGAAATGAATAGACAAAAAAACTAGCTACACTTCAGCTCAAAATAAAGAAATGAATACACAAAAAAAACTAGCTACACTTCAGTTCCAAAATAAAGAAATGAATACAAAAAAAACTAGCTCCTCTTCAGTTCCAGCCAAAACAACGTAAGAAAACAAAGGAAAAACAAGGCAAACAAACAAACACTGCCATACGCTTCAGTAATTCAAAACAGCTTGCAGATTATATACACGGTACACAAGAAGATGTGAATACAACTGTACAGCTATGTTACAGGTGGATGCCAGCCTCAAAGTTCGATGGCGCGGCCCAGTGGGCCTGTCGGCGACTCACCGCTCGCAGACTTCAAGTTGAACAGGTTGGGAGGGCCGACGACTGATGGCGGTCTTCTTTCCGTTGATGTAGGGTGCGTTGATGACGACGGGGCCGCGGCAGAGCACTGACCTCGCGCCCTTGGACACGACACCACGTTCGGGCACAAGAAAGTTAGTGCACCCCTTTCACGCCGGCTGAAACGGGCGAGGACGTTCGGCGGCGTCCAGATGTGTAACCTTGTGCACCGCGAGGGGTCCTTCTCATCCTCGCGCTCACGCAGAAGGACACAACGGCACAACTCACAGGCGTCGCCTTGGCTCATAGTTACGCGCGCACACAGTCACAGCCACAACCACGCATACACCGGCAAGTGCGCGGACGCTGGTCGGCGACAACGACCCCCCCATCAGAAGCGTCCAGAGGCGCCGCGGCGAGGGTCAAAGGGTGCACTTTCCGCCCCCCATCGCCCCAAACGCCCCGCCAACTTCCCCTCCATACGGGCCGCACAAAACTCGCACCGCGACACACGGCTCCTTAAAGGGCCTGTGCCCACTCCAGCGCAGCAGACACTCTCTACCTCTCTTTGAGCGAGCCTCCTCTCCTTCCATTCCCTCCTCGAAATTCTTCTCTCCCGCACCTCGTCGAGTAGGCTCGGCAAGGCAAAATCACCCCTTCGTTCTCCGGTGTAAGCCGGAGGCGTGGTGTCTGTGGAGTGCGTCACAGGGCGACGTCATGGCCCCGCCTTCAATAGAATTCTTTTCTTGGTTTTTGCATTTTCTCCGCACACTGAACGATCGAGAGGCGCGATCGGCTCGACCACCTAGACTTGTTAGCGAGCGCATCCTTTCATACATCTGTTTGTCATTCCCAGTTAACGAGCCACCTTTTCATTTTATTTTAGGCCTCCCCACCGTTTCACGAGCGGAGGGGCGGAAGTCGGTTGTGTTCGAAACACACGGCGAAGCGCGGACCCGGCAACCGCCCGTTTGCTTTTCTCCATGCGTGTTTGTGTTCTGTGTGTTTGTGTCTTTTCTCCGCTCCAAAGCATATGTCATTCATTGGAGTCAAGGCGTACGCAAGATGCACGAAAGATAAGGGGTGTGTGTGCGGAGCGGTCATGTGGGCGAGCGAGGGAAAGGCTCTGCTGCACTACTAATTAAAACCTTGTTTTGGGGGGCTCGCATAGAAGAAAAGAAACTGAGAAGGGAGCGCGCACGCAGAGCGTCTCGTGACGTGATCACGGCGGGGGAGGGGGGGAACCAACTCCCTCAGTTTTACTATTTTTTTACTTTTTATGGCTAGGGTTCAAGGCTGTCGCCGCACGCTCCCTCCGCAGTTTTTTTTTTTTCCTTCATGCGGGTTTGTAGGCATGAGCCAGAACAGAAGGCGCTGCGGAAAGCCTTGTGCAGACGACGCGACGCCAAGGCTACGCCCAACCTTCTCCCGTCAGTCAGAACGATGCACCAATGGAGTGCCTTTAGCGAAAGTAGCCCCCCTTGACGTCAGCGGGGTGCAGAGTAGTGGGCCGGGCCCGTTTTTGAAGGAAGGAAAGAACGAACGGGCTTTGATTTGAATTTTCGCAGCTTTTCGGGGCACGCATGGCTCTAATATTTTCCAGAGGTTATCTTCGATGCCTCATCTATGCAGTGGGCTTGTTTTTCAAAAATGTCCGGACCCTGGTCAGTGGCCCTTTAACGAGCCAACCACCCACAGTAGGGCCGGAAATGAGAAAAGGCGCGCTGTACAAACGACACCTAATCCAATCTATTCCTTCTAGAAGATAAGAGTAAGCACGAGCGGGCTGAAGTTTGCCTATGTACATCTCGGTACTTTAGAACGAAAACAGACGAGCGAGCAGGAAACTAAAGTGGCTAGAAACTGACGCAAGCAAACAAAACAAATAAATAAATAGATAAACACACAAGGCTGGAACTGAGCATGCTGCCAAAATAACAAAAAATAACACACCATGCTTCACCTGGGTAGGGCCTGACGAGAAAGCTCGCCAGCTAGCTGAGGCTGCGTGCCTTCGGTTGCGGAAAAGTCCGCCGTCCGGCATCAATCACACAGGTGACCGTCGCCTCAGATTGTACCGGTGCTCCGTACGCTCGCGTTCCGCAGCACCAGTTGTGCCTTTACACTTGCCTTTGATACCAATGGGTACCGGCGCAAGCTCATCAGACCATGACGCGTAGGCCTTCAGGTCAATGAACCCCTGCTTGCTCCTGGGGAAAGGCTCCATCAAATCGCAGGTGGCCATCTGCCACGGACGCACACTGTCAATCGGTTTCATCATTCCAGGCGGCTTGCCACCCCGTGACTTCACCGCTTGACAGACATGGCAGGAACGGCAATAGCGGATAATGTCACGCTTTATGCCGGGCAACGTCACCGATTGACTCAGTTTTGCAAAAACTTTGGAGTCACTCAGATGACCGGCCAGTGGTTCGTCATGAGAGAATCGCAAAAGTGCGCCTCTTAGACTTTTGGGGATAACCACCTAGAACGGGTCGATGGACTCGTCATCGGTGGCTATGTACTTCAGCACGAGCCCGTCATGGTCCAGCAAATATGACTCCCCGGGGTTCGCCGCGACACACGCTGGCTTCTGCCCCCCTGCGCCCGCTACAATACAAGTAGCGTCACGGCGCTCCGTCTCCCTGAGACCGTCGCTCACCTCGCGACAAAAGGGGTCATTTTGCTGGGCTTTCAGTAGCTCTTTAGGGCTGAAAACGATTCCAGTCATCCCAGAGGGGAGCCTGGTCTCGTCCCCACTCAGGTTTGCAGCCAAAATTTCCGTTCGCGTCGGCACCTCCGAGGCGCTCACGAAGAGCTTTGCCTCTCGTCCGCTTTGCGAAGCGCTGCTTTCCTGGTTAGCGGAATGGGTTAACCCGTTTGCGGGCTCCCCCTCCTTGCCGCCCGGCGGCTCGTCCGCTGTTTCGCCCCCTCCGCCTACAGGCGTCAAGGCGCCGCTGGCGAGTGGGGCACGGGATAGCGCGTCAGCTACCACGTTCGTGCTCCCCTTTCGATACTGCACGGAAAAGTCGTAATGCTGTATCAAGAGAGCCCAGCGCGCCAGCCGACCCGCAGGCTCGCGGAGCCGCATCAGCCAACTGAGCGCACTGTGGTCTGTCTGCACCACGAATTGCGTTCTATCAAGGTAGACGTCGAATTTGCGCTGTGCAAACACGATGGCGAGGCACTCCTTTTCGGTCACGGAATAATTCCTCTCCGAGGGCAGCAAGGAGCGGCTGGCAAAGGCCAGCGGTTGCAGCACGCCATCGAATTCCTGTAGGAGAACTGCTCCTAAACCCAGATCGCTCGCGTCAATCTGGACTACGAACTGTCTGGTCAGGTCGGGTAGCCTGAGCTGCGCTCTCTCGGCAATGGCACTAGACAGGAGGCGAAAGGATCGCTCTTGCTCGGGCTCCCATCGCCACGCGGCAGTCTTCCCAAGAGCTCGGTCAAGGGTGCCTGCACGCGGGCACAGGACGATAATAGTTGGCCATTCCCACACCACGGCGCAGGCCGCGTACGTCCTTGGGCGCGGGAAATTCGAGTATGGCTCAAAGTTTCTCCGCATCTGGCTCAATGGAGCCCCGGCCTCAGCGACTGCGCCCCTGCCTTAGTGGAGGCTTGGGCGTGCTGCACGAACGAGGGAGGCAAGGCTCCTAGTTCGATGAGCGGCGCGGTTTCCGCAGGGAACCGGTCCAGCGCCTCGCCGTTCCCAGAGCAGAATTGACTGCTCGCGGTGCACGGCTGCTGCTGTTCGAAACTGCCGGTTGCGGCAGCGTGAGACGAACTGCTTTCGCACAGGGCGGAAAGCGTGCACAGCTGAGGCATGTGACCAGCGGATGCACCGCAGGGTGCTTCCGATACAGCTCCAATGGGAGCCGCGTGGTCGACATTTTGGGTTGTGTCGCCGTAAACCCCAATGGGGGGGCCGCGGCCAACCACGGTGTCTAGCTATTCGAAGGAACAGCAGCCAGCTGATCAAACGACGCTACAACTCCGTAGGGAGCCGACATGTAGCTGCCGAGTGCCCCGCTGGGAGTGGTAGACATGGTGCGCAAGCGTGATCGGCAAGGCGACCTGCTCGGCTAATATGCCATCAAAGGCGCAAGCGCCAATGACTTAGCACGTTGGGCGCCAGTTGTGGGTTTCTACGTGGACACAAGCCACCACCCACCGCGGGTTCGAGCTTCGCGCGAGCCAAGGGCCCCGATCAGCCGTCACCACACACACACTGGGACACCGATGCGGTGCACTCAACCTCCGCTGGGAGGAGAGCGATTCGCCGCAAAGAAATAGGCCTCCAAGTTCACAAAGGAGACGTTTATTCACGTCGTCCTCCAGCAGATACACACACACTCAATCGTCACCCCGTCCCGGGGGCGCGCGAGGAGCAAGGCTCCGCTGCGCGCACGAAGCGACTCGAGCAATGTGCGCCGCTAGCACGCCGCTGCAGGAGAATGTCCCCGCGGCAGTGCTGTGATCTCTCTCTCGTGTCGACCGTTGGGCCGGTTGCGAGAGAGAGTGGGCATTCAACGCAAGGTACGCCTGTCGGAGGTCGCTGGACCCCGCTGGACAGGCTCGAGCCGCTGCAGGTCAGAGGACACGTGCGGGCGAGCTCGAGTAAGCACTGGTCCGAACGGCAAAGGCCGGCACGGACAAACAGTAACGTACGCACCTTACGCTGTCTCGGAGGGATCTCTCTCTCTCGGCCCCGCTCGGACGGTCGCGGGATGCGCGGCCGCCAAGACGGGTCCCGGATTCCCGCCAAAAGGCGCCAATGGCAAAGGCCCTTGGGGAGCCGGGGCGGAGCTGTGGCTAAATGACAGTGATTAGTCACCCAGCCGCCTCTCCACCGCCTGAGGCGGGAGCAAGGGAAAGAGGAGAAACAACGCGGGCGGCCGGCACAGCCGCGCAAAGGCGACGGCGGAAAGCCAGGATTCCCACAAGTTCTTTTCTTACAACATGCACCATCTAGGCCAACAAAAAGTTCTTGTAAAATTAACATGCAGAAAGAATGTTCAACAGTCTCGGAAGGGAACAGCAGTTCACTACTGCTAGCGAGGTGCTGGATGTGGTAACGGAATCTGTGGCCGGCGATTCGGAAAATTAGAGGGAAATAACTAGAAGCAAAAGAATGGGGTGTAGCGTATATAGCAGGTTAATTCAGATGTGAACGGCAGTTTACCATTACAACTCACGCCAAAAGCATACAACAGCTGTATACTGCCGGTACTCCCCTATGAAGAAGAAACGTAAAGGCTAACGAAAAGGACTTGGCTTAGCTAAACACTACGCAGCGAGCTATGGGAAGAAAAATGATAGGCGTGATGATAAGAGACCGGAAACGGGCAGAGTAGGTGAATGAACAAACGCGGGTTAGTATTCGCCTAGTCGAAATTAAGAGCAAGAAATGGGCTTGGACAGGCCGTGTATTGCAAAGGCAGGGCAACTGCTGGCCCTTAAGGGTAACGGAGTGGATTCCAAGTGAAGGCAAACGTAGCAGGGGGCGACGGCATGTCACATGGATAAGGTATGGTGGCCGTAGCTGGCAAAGGATCAGTCAGGTTGATTATGATGATGATGATACTTCCTAATTTTATTCTATAAAGAACGTCTGAACGTATATGCATCACTTTTAACAGGAATTATTCAGACCTGGAAGAGTGCGAGGACAGGCGGGAGTCTGCCAGAATGGACGCTGCGTTCAATATGACGACTTAGGTGAGTACCTGAAATCATTTGTAGTAGACTGTGCATCCAGCAGGAAAAAATTGCGAAACTGAGGATATTTTTTCATTCTTGTCCGTGTGCTTAGTTCCAGAATGGAAATGCACCTATAAACTGTCACGAATGATGATGATACTTCCGTCAGCTTTAAAATATTGGCAGGACTGAGCTTGATGGTCACACTCACAAGTTGACATAATTAATGACTCTCGCGTCGGCACTGAGAACTTGGGGGCTCAAGAGATGAACCTTAGAAGGAAGAATGCATATTTACTCTACTCTCTGCTCGTATTTCCAAGGACACTAGAATGCACTGGCAACAGATCATGGCAATAATTATTAAAAATAAAATTGCACTTCAGAATATGCCACGGATTTATTACTGCAACCGCGGAGAGGAAGCCCCACTAACAATGCTGAGCAGAATTAAATGCTTTGATACTCTGCTTTTTTCCGCGCGAGCTTTCCTCTTTGTTCCAAGTACATTAATTTCACACGAAACCCCATAACACTCTTGCCGATTGAAAACACAGCCGAAAGTTCCTTTTGACAAGACCGGATGAGTAGCATTGAACTACTGCCGAAAACAGATGTAAGAAGTACTGAAAAAGAAAATTTCACAAAGTAATAGCGAAAACGGCTCTGAAGTTCCGTACTGAGTGTACTGAAAAAGCATGAAGGAAAATAACATAACGTTGTACTGCGCTGGTATATATAGTAACTTTCACTTTTTAATAGTACACTTGAACTCCAGTATTATGCGAAAAGGTAACACCCCCCCCCCTCCCTCCCAAGAAAAAAAAGATTGGATTGTGATTGTGATTCTTGGTAACACGATTTCTTGACCACAGTTGCAGCGGTTATCAAACCGTATGCGGCCGCATACCACGCATAGAGTGCGCGCTACGCTGGCGCCATCTCTAGCGAGCGGCGTATACCTTACCGACGATATCAATTGCCAACAGAAGAGCTCGCCGGTTGCTCTAAGGCCGTGTCTCGCCGCCGTGCTGCCTGAATTTGCGGTCCGCCCTAACTTCATCCTCTGCTATCCTCCTCGCGCTCTCTTCGCTATCGCCATCTTTTACCCTCCGCTGCACTCCATGCTCGGTCACGCGAACGACGGCTAGGCACGCTGCTCGACTTCGGAACAGGCGCCTGAGAATTGCGCACTAAAAGATTGCTGACATTATCTTGTCGAAATTATCGTCTGAGAAAACAAGCTTCAAGCGCCTTTGATTGTCATTTGCCTTGGCCCAGTGCAACAAGCCTCCGATCTCGCACCTTTTACCGAGCATCTGAGCAATTATAATGGCGTCTTCGACTGGTCGTTTCAGATCGCTCTAGAGCGCTCTGAGGTGCAGCCGCACGTTCGGCTGGTCGAAATCAAGCGCTCTGACTACATTCGGCTGGTTCTTTCAGAGCGCCCGCCTCCAGCTCAGAGCGCTCTGAGGCGCTCCGAGAAAAAAGTCGGAGCGGCCCCGAGATGTTTTCACGTGACAGAGCCACTTCCGCCGTTTCGTGGAGACGGGTGCGAAGCTAGGGTAGCCAGGGCACATCACGACCGGTCTGGCGAGGCATTCTTACGCATCCGTAGAAGCAAGTTTTGGCGCTTTAAACGTCCCTGCTGTGTGGCTCTGTGAGGGGAAATGTCGAAAAGCAGACGAATCATTAAGCTGGGTACGCCGTCTGTGTTGCTGTCACATCTGGGGGCTGCCGCGGCATATCCAGAGTGGTACAACGGGACACAAATTTTTTATTTATTTTTTTTTCGACGCGAGCCGGAGACGAAGAACTGCTGGGGCAGCGATACAGGTTCAGCGGCGACGGCGGCGTGGGCGGTGCAGACTGTGTGATTGCTGTCGTTGACACCAGCCGCAGCGGCAGCGCCACTGCGGTGTGGCGATCCCGGAAGTTAGGTCCTTTCCCTCCTTCTTGCGCTTTCGCTCTGAAAACTTGCTGACCATTCGGCTTGACCGGTCTCGCTGTGCGCTCGGAGCTAGAGCGGCTCTCACGTTGCCAAATCCGAACCGGATCGTGGGAGCGACCAGTCGAAGACACCATAAGAATGCAGCTAAAGTTCGACCCAACGAAACCTGATTTTACGTGGTTGCTTGTCTAGCGTAGAGAGAGAGAGAGCTCTTTAATGAAAAACAGAGATTTTAGCCGGCGTATTTAGTAACATTTCAGAACCATTTCAAGCATAAATTAAACTGCACTACATTTCTGCTAACACTGTTCCGCAAAAGGACGTGTTTTACAAGATGTGAGTAATGTTTAATACCGGGAGAAAAGGAAGGCTGAACAAAGTTAAATGATTCATTCGATTTGTTTTTGGGGTTAGCAGCCATTACAGTGAAACTAATGCTTTACTAGAACCGAGTAAAAGCAGCCTCGTACAAGGGGCATTCAGCACGGAAAGTTGCCGTTGGTAATTGCGTATACAGCTCGTTTGGTCGAAATGCTGTCGGCGTCGTTGTAGTAGTAGTAGTAGTTGTCGGCACCACGCGTCGGAAAAATGGTATCATGCCAACCGTTTGTCGCAGAATGTTCCGGATGGTGTCATGCGATTAAGTGTTTCGTGGAGCATAAACTTACTGAATGAGAGCCTAGCTTACGACTGGAATTCGAACCGACCATCTAAAATCTGGGACTGTGGGAGAGCACTGGGATGTGAGACAATTACTCCGCTATTTCCTCTCCTTAAAATGTGTTGCCTTCACACTTTTTTTCCAACGGGCAAGGCGTTGCACCGATCGGGCGATGGCGTTCCGTGAACTTCCTGGCAGCGCTGCGACACAATGTCGCTTTCCAATCCTAAAGGCAAAGCTTAAGCGTCCTCCATTTTTTTTTTGTTTAGATTCTGAGGATGAAATAAAAGCGGCCGAGCGGAAGGTATTTTCTCAACGATATCACAAATGCAAGGACAAGCGTAATTATGCGGTAAGCACTCATTTTATATGATCTACATATCTTTCACCAGTAGAAAACCTTAGATCTGAGCATTATTCACTGACGTGATAAATTGGTACGAAGTTATTTAGTAGACACTGATGACCATAAAAAAACAACGTGCAACTCAGGGAACGAAACTGACCAATTAGGTGATAAATGGCAGTTATTCTTTTAGGAGAAAAGCATTGATAAGTATGCATTTTTTATTGTTACTGTTCTCACTTGAGGATGTTTCAAAAAGAGGAGCATAATCCGGTTAGCTCACCTTCTCTTGCCAGCACTGATTGATACCGGCACAGACAAGAAAGCATTCCTGTTAATATTTTCTGAAAGAAACGGGAGTTGTTGAGAATATCGGTATAGCATTGTGGCACCCCCACTCCAGCCTGATGACCGAAGCCCAGTGAAACGAGAGGGGTTGGAAAAGCAGTGGCAGGTAGAAGGTGCAGAAATAAAGAATAAGCGCACATTTAATGTTGTTACAAAAAATTTTATCATTCTTTTTCCCGTAGTCATTTTAAAGTCGATATTTTGTTCTCAGAAAAATAAATCGAGGTTTCAGTTTGCAATGTGAAACAATGTGGAAAAAGATTTGCACTGAACATGAACCTTGAACAATACTTAGATGTCAGTGCGATAGAGGTATAGAGCTGATACCACCAAAAGCGAAAAACACCAAGATGTGGCAGAGGCTCAAATGTCGGGTTGAAGTATGAGGTACAATGACGTGAGAGAGAAAGAGTAACCATAGGACAATAGGACACGAACTTCAGCAGCTGACAGAAAACCTAAACAGCCACGTTGCAACGCTGCCACGTTGCCACGTTGCAACCACCCTTCGGTCCGTATCTTTTGACTTGTACCATATTCTTGTTCACTATAAAGGAAAAACGGTTGTTTGCTGTTGCGCAAACTGCGCTGATTATATGGCTTTCGCTATTTTATATTCATAGGCGCGCATGGATCGACGCTTCCAAAACAGTATAATGGGCACTTAACCTGCTACTAGTACTCTATGGAAAGAAATTAGATTGTGGTTGGTTGTGAAGTGCCAAACTGACGGGGCTCATTTAAGCATGTCAAGTCGAGAGGGAAGGTACGGGCCTCTGTTATTTAAAAAAACGCACTATGTTTCCGAAAATGTCGTTGACGAAACTAGTCTAGCGCTTTGCCTCCGTTTGCTCCACCAGCTTACTGATTAATGCCCAGTTATCGCTTGACACTGTCTAAAAACCAAAATTAAAAGTAGCGGAACCTCACACAAGTTTCGCCAAAGAAGGCGAAAGAAAAGAATCCTTAATTTCACACAAATCGTGATTGAAAGGAAGGTGGCGATAATGCAGGTAACATCCTTATTTTGAGACAACGGGAAACATATGCTCTCAGCAAAAATATATGAGGGATATCATAGCCTGACGCACCTTATCAAGAGGATGTTCGAACCCTATGCCCTGCTGTGAAATCGCGATGTAATAAAACCTGACTTCGCCCCATGTGGAAAGAACATAGTATGGATTTCTTGGCCAACAAAGCGTAGGAAAAAGCATCTTCGGATTAAGTATCAGGATGGCCGAGCTTAAAGAAACGAACAAAAAAACAGCCTTAGGAGCCTATAACCCGCATCAGCTCACAACTGCGGTATCGGTGGACAGGCCTATGAGGCCGCCGAATCGACGACAAATGCAGCAAAACTATCTGAGTTATCTGGTAACTGGTGAAAGAGCTTAGGTTGTGTTAACGCCTAAAGCATTTAGCCTGTTCTTCTGTTAGCTGGCAGGAACTTCTGGCCTTCACCAAGAGTCGCAATAATATCAAACTGCAGTGGTTGTCTCAAAAAATGACATTCGGCATCTCCATTATTTTATGGGCTGAGTGGGCGCAAATGCTTCCAGAGAAAATGACCAAGAAACATTTGCATTGTGTTTTCGGCTGCATGAAGCGCCGTGCACCGACTTCTAGTGTTGTCTCCATCGAGCTCGTGAATATGGGTTGAAAATCATGCTATATTGTTTTTTTACCAAAGAGAGGTTACAAGGAACAAGCCTCAAAATGTATTTTAATCGCTTGAAATCCAAAGGTATAGCTTTTATTCGCAACATATTTTGGGGAAATTCCTGCTTCTATACCTACCGCAATTCCACAAAATTCAAATCGCCCCCAAGGGTTTCAAACTCTACACTCATAGTTTCCAGGAACGAATCACTTTACGCGAGCCTCGAGAGGCCTTATACTTTCCATTTTCTGTCCCAACATGGAGGTTCTTTTTGTAGCGGACCTGTGTAAAATGTAAACCTTCATGCCAAGCCTCTTCATCTATCTACATCTTCATTAGTCGTGCTGGCGGCTTCATTTGTGATACTTTTCGCTGTCCAAATTCGTTTGAAAAGGTCCGAGAACAGCTGCTGTATCTAAAAAGGAAGCTACGAGGCATGCTGAATACCGAAACAATTGATTCTTCGATGTGTGAAAGCAGAAATGTACGCCAGGAGAGTTTACCCACTCTAAATTACCCAGAAGTTCTCTGTTCTATATATCCCCTTTGGGTCTGGGTCCAAGGTGTTTTTATTTTTGTGCCTTCTATTACAGTGGTCTTGCAGTTCCATTGCGCTAATAGTAATCGTTCAATGGCGCGTAATAAAGCAATGAATACAATGCACTGAGCAAATCTCGGATATAAGTGAAACTCGGGAGCGTCGGCATATTTTACAGGTTAATTTCTCGCCAGCAAAAAATTCACTATGGGTCACTCCCCAGGAGAGCGTCGTGCAGTGATAGGTATGCAGCGATGAGCTTAGCAGATTTGATATGTTAACGTGTGGTTCAAAACAAGCCTTGGCTGCTGAAAATTGTAAGCAGATAACTTTTATTTCTCTGAGCAGAGCAGTGACCACACACCTGAATAAAAAAATTGATTCTTAAGCGCTGCAACAATTTATGCTACTCTAATAGGTCCGAGTAACGAGGGTAGTATCGACGCTTTGTACGTTCGAATGAGTTAAAATCGACTCAAAACGGTTTTCGTCCACTTGCACTTATGTTTCAGATGATCAATATAGATTACAGTAGCGAATTGTCGTTACAGAAGGCAACAAACCAGGTGCAGCTGTATGATATCCTGTCCTTTTGATATGTCCACCGCTCCTAATATATGAATTGGCGCATCAGTGCCTTCATAAAATCATCCACTTAGAGCGTCTTTGATATTTTCTTTACAGCTCAATGTTTTGCCTTACTGTAGGCATTACTGCCAGAGTGGAAGCCATTACTTCTACGGCTTTTACTCGAACGAAACTGCATGCACGGTAACGTTCACCTTTCTTGGCTTACAAAAAATATTTTTTGGCAATTCATTGCATGGGGACTCCGGATAAATCTGTGCAGTGCGCACATTTGATTCTCCTCGCATGTAGTACACTACTGGGGGTGTGGTTGTAAAATTCATGCCACATTCGAATTGTTGGATGTGGCCAAAAATGCTTTACTTACAACTTTTCAAAAAGTTTGATCTAGAGATATTTCCAAATAGATATATCACATTGAAATACTGGGAGAAATAGAAAAACCTTCTGTACCACGAATTGTAGGCTATCGGAGGCAGGCAGTAGATCTAGAATTTCCAGGCTGTCCATGCAGAGGAAATATATCATCAGCGCCCCCAAAATCAGCACTACCGAAAGCCAATGGTAATAACACGTACAATGATGAATGCCTACCTCCGTGACAGCTTATAGACCTGATAAAGGCACAATGCCTCAGGACAGTCTGCTGTAGTCGACTGTGGAAAATGTTTTTCTATTCCTTTTTGCAATTGTGGGCAATCTCTTTATAAAAGTACTCAGATTTTAATTGCAATGGTTCCTCTAGAGAGATGCGTTATCAACACATTTTTTTTCGAAAGCTGCCCATTGTTTATTCACAATTCTAAGTAATTTTATTAAAATTCGTGCACAAAAATAAATTTCGCTGCTCGGTTCCGCTGTCATTCAGTTATATTACATTTCTTCAAGGCGACAATTCTCGTTAGTATTGCAGACTGAGCGGTAACGGGCTGACACGTACCACACGTATAATCGGGTGCACATTGGAGGTGGGTCAATGAGGAAAACAAGGTTTGATAAAAAATGATTATTGAGGTAAATATACCTTTTTCTCGGCGCGAATGACGAAGTGTGCAAAATTTCAAAAAAAAAAAAACAAAAGTCGCTTTTACTTCTGCTATGCTCATACAAAACCGCCTCATCCAATATTTTACATCACTCAGGGTGACCCGTTCTTAATAAAACCGGTTATTACACCCAGTTCTAAAAATCACAAATTTTTGTAAGTAAAGGTATGTTATGGAAATGCCTGGGACGAAAGCTATAGTCAGCGAAAGTTATTCAAAGATTGGACGTACTGCCATAAGGAAGACCACAAAGAGAGGACGACCCAACATCAGCCGTCCTCTCTGTATGGATATTCTAATAGAGCTACATCCAGTCTTTAAATTATAAACGACCAACTTGCCCAGCTCCAAGTTCTACTGAAGTCAGCCAAAGGTCCACCTCATTGAAGGTTCTGTTTATAAGGCATATGGATCTTGCTCAAGGCGAGGCGCGCAAGGCTGGCGAGGAAGTGTTTCTGAATAAATTGTCATTCGCATTTGATTTGCGGAACAGTGATGCACAGGACAACACGGTGCTTCTCATCATCTTAACGTACTGAAGGCTTATACTGCTACGTGCACTGCTCCCGTTGAATGAGCTCACGGAAGAAATAAAATGTGAGCAACTGGTTTTGATTTGTCAGCTAACGACTAGGCGCAAGCCGAACTTTCCATTGCCAGTAGCTACCCCCGCAAACAAAAAAAAAATTCCACCGCCTTCGTTCACAACTGTAAATAAAAATGCATTTATAAAGGTGTTCACTGGTAACAAAAATACGCATCAGCGAAATTCGAAATGCACCCTTGAGGCTAATTCCCTTCCTACGCGGGCAAGTAGACAATTTTACGACTCAATAAGCTTTTACGCAACGCTTACTGCGTAGTGAACGCTCTAAAAAGCACTGCTATGGCACCTTCATATTGCCCTGCCCCAGCGTTGCTTCTTTCGATATTTGGGTGCATGGTTTGGATGTAAGCAGTGTGGCTCAATTTAGTATCAATAAGCCAAAGCGCTTCAATTCTGTGCTGGAGAAACTTGATTCTGTGCACTTACCCATGAATATGGTAAGGGCATTACCAGCCCTTCATAACAACACGCAGACGCAACTGACAGCGACTGAAAGCACGCCGTCACGGTTTCGGCGCCGGAACAGCTCGTTCATGCGGATATACCACATATGTAACAGAGCTGCTTCTTGCGCGCCATTTGGAAGAGGCAGTAGGTTTAAGCATGCTTTTGTTCTTTACTTCAATCCTGTACACGTAACACTTAAAAGCTGCTGCCACTTTCAAATGCCCTACCAAATTTGAAACAGAGGTCTCCTTGCCGAAATGTCGCGAAATAATCTGTGGTAGGTCATCCAATCTTCGCAGATTCATTTCTATATTTATTATTGACTTGCCACATGTAGTGAAGTCATGTGTGTCTGAGCGTGTGTGGTGGGATACGTCATTATTACACAATTTTTCTTTCAGAGCGAAGACTTTGATCATCCTCGTCTAACGGGGTGGTGTTGCCAAGGTAAATGCCACACAGCCGTGCACTGCGGTGGTCAGCCCTAAACCACTCAACACGCCATGTATTAGAGGGTTGTTGCATTCAGCAGCGCTTGCAAAGTGCTACTGAAGTACACACCTGGGAGGTAAACTAATAAATCATACTTTTCGTCGACCAGACTTCTGCGAGTGTATTTAATGTCCCTTATGTAAGGTGGCTAAGCCCCATGATACTTTCAGAAATAAAACGTTTGAGTTTATTAACATTTTAGTTCTCAGTACAGAAAACTAAGGGCCGGGGACAAAAGGTACAATACCTGTACCTGGCTGGGTCCCCTGACCCCACAACAAAGTTGGTAGCGATGCACTCCGAATAAACAAATTATAAACTAACGAAGAAAAACGAACAAAGCACTTTGAGCGAAAACAATTTAGCATGATATTTGAAATTGTGCACAACACTCGTGCCAACATTTAAACAAAATAAAACTGTTTTAGCAAAACCTTGTGCAGAAACCATCAGAAAAATACAGAATCCATCAGGAGAGACACTTATAATTAATAATGTACAACAAATAAATATGATAAACATAAATCAAATACAGCATTCCACTCAAAAGCAGTCACTCGAAAAGAAAGTACACATTATAGAAATTCACAACAACCGTGAACCCAACTATACCTAACCCAACTATTACCCAACTATAACGTATACGTGTTGGGACCACCTGTCCCCAAAAGAGCGTTCTGGAGTAGTGAGCTCCACATTGAGTGGTTGTTTGAAAATTGCTGCATATGATCACGGCATAATTGCTATCGGTTCCTTCCCCAGTGGAAGGGTTCGAAACTCTTCGCCTAGTGAGGTTTGGCAAGGTGGATGAGTAATTGGCGGTCTTGTAGTTGAAGACAGCAGAGCACATATTGCAAGCATACGTATTAAGAGAGCAAAACTGTAAAAAGCAGAGATGAATTTACAAAAAGACAAAACTTTGCTGTACTATACCCATGGACCTAACTGGTGAGAGCCGAATTTGAGCCGCGTTACATGTTAAGCCTAAAGCCCCAACGCAGACTGGAATGGCCTGCTGTTCATTCACTTACGTTTTTAAACACTTAGTTACCAATGAAATCCAGGCTGTCATTTTTGCGGCCCGCCCCAAACATCAAATCTCCAATCAAAAATGTCATGCGAGGTGGGAACTGCCCCGTTGGTTGGGCTCAGCCTCGAACCCATAGTCTCGCCAATAAATCAAACCAGCTCAGAAAGAAATACGACATCGTTCTCTTTCCGGTTGCGTACTCGCGTCCTCTCCCGTTCGGGGCTTTCTTCTAAATTGCCTCCCGAACACCGCCGCCCTCCTCTCCGCTCGCATTGCCAGCAAAATTATTGACAATGATGCGCCCCCACCCGTCATCAATGCGTGTCGACTCTCAACAACAACAGATTAAGAGAAAGGTCCACGAAGCCGCTACACGAAAGATGGCGGGGCACTTGGCGGACAAGAATGAAGAACGGACTTAGTTCCCACGCATTGCCAGAGGAACGCGGCAATACTTTTTTTTCCGGCGCTCTAGGCATGGTCTACAATTGCTTTAACCGCCGCTTGTTACCGCCACCTTTGAAAGACGCCTTTGTTAGGCCACGCGGAAGTGCGGCCAGCTGTGGGACATCGGGCGCCTCTCCTAGGATAGCCTACGGAGTAATCGGGTCTCGTGAAGACGGCGGCGGTACGTCACAAGATCCTCTCATATTCCCCTGTCCTATTTGCTTTCGGACGCTCTTGTTTGCTACGGTGGAGGCGTCTTCCAAGGGACGTAGCTGAAATTAGTGGTGGCGTTACAGCCACTGTCAGAGTTTAAGGATTAGCATCTGTCTCAGAAATGGTGCGTCGAACTGAACATGCTGGCAAGCATAGACGATAACCACCAAGGTGGCCGCTGCGCCAGCTCACACACTAACCGCGACGGATTCAGCACCCCCGCAAACACAGTTTCTAAGCTCTTGGATCAGGTATTGTATATCGGCCCGCGCATGAAGAGTCACACAGGGCCTCCCGGGAGACTGCGCAGAGTTTAGTCACGGGACATCGGTGCGTACCACTGTGAGAAGTCCCTGCAGCCAAAACAACGTGGCAGGCCAGCGTGCTGGGCACGGGCGCACGTATTCTCGAGAGTGAGGCGGTCAGATGGATGCTGCGGATGGTGCTCCACCAGCGCATCTCGTTGACGACCTAAGAAGTTATGGTTCTACGCTGAGATACACGACTTAAGCAGACGTGAAAAAGCAATGATGGGTCACGGCTTGCAGTGCTCCTTGAGCCATGGCACAGAGCTGGCGCTCAAGGCAGTGAATTGAAAATCGCTCAAGGATAGCTTGCTCTGCGGCAGACACAACAGCAATGAAGACATCATTCAGCGTGCCCTGCGCTGCTCCTTCTGCTGCTGCTGCTGCTCAGTTTTACAGCACAGGAGAAGCAGATTGACGACTGCATATCCGATGGAGAGATTCTCCTTGGCGGCATCCCGGAGAGGTCCCTACTTTTGTTGGCTGCGACTGGACAAGATAATTTCTTGTGCTGCTAATGCTGACGTGGGGCTCGTTTGATGTTGTTGCACTCTGATAAGCTCCATGGAGGGAGCACAGCTAGCTCGAAGTGGCAAGCACTGGGCCTTTATCGATTTACCACGTGCAGCTCGCTGACTGCCAGAAAATCCTGTCCGGACAGGAAGTTGCGCCAGGGTACATCGGCTGGCGTCCAACACAGCCAACTCTGCGCCTATCGTGCAGCCAGGCCGCGTCATTGCAAAAAATGATAGAAGGCTGATGTCCACCGCTGCTTCCTATGCTGCTACGGCTAATTGATACGCACATGTGCCGTGTACATTCGCTTCTTCAGAGCGAAGAAACCAACTGAAAGTTAATCAGGGTGGACGTAGACTGTAAAACAAAGAGCTGATTGCACTCGGGCGAGTACTGTTTCGCGATGACTAGCCTAGTACGTGGCCTTCGTTTCGTTGCGTGCCGCTGCGAAGTGTGCACGTCAGCTTTCCAGCAGTGGCACTCTAACGTGCGAGGGCTGGCCGAAGCAATCAAGCCGCCCCGAAAATCTTAAACCCAATGCCTGAGCAGTGCGAGTCCGTGCTGTGCAGTTCAAGCCTTGAGGACCAAAGACAGCTGATTCAGGAGGCGCAGCAAGCAGCTGAGACCGTAGAAGCCCTGGTCTAAGCTTCTATTTCATACCAGGGGGAGAATGTTCTTTATTGAATAAAATTCTTATCAGCGGCACCACCACGCCTATAACGTTTTTCGTTCGGCACCACATTTGGCATAAAAATTACGCCTACATTCCTTAACAAATGCATGCCGTACTGCTTGCTAAGCGCATGCTTGTTAACTACGCAGCAGGTACGACTGCAGGCGATCGACTGCGCTGTGGTCGTTTTGATTTCTTCTTGTGGGGCTGTAGCTGCTGGCAAGGAATGCACGCCAAAATGT